>NC_059326.1:166125000-166222500 GCF_018350155.1 Leopardus geoffroyi | reverse complement strand
CAGATGTGAGTACACTGTTGAAGTAGTCACAATAACTACTGATTCACAGAGAGGGAATTGAAATGTCTAGTCAGCCTGTCAAATGATTCTTTCCTCCTTTGCCAATGCTGCTGTCAGTATCACTTGATTTTTCTGCTAGGATTCAGCTCTCCAAGGAAGGTACTGGTAAATGCAGGAAGCATTTCTACAGACGCTTTCTAATGAAGGAAGAGTCACACTCAGTGAGATCTTATCCACCAACAGAAAACCATTATCCTTAAAAATTCTTAAGTAACATTTCAAGCTACTGAGATCAGAGAAAGACTGTCTTTTCCCCAGTGTTCCTGTTACAGTAAGTGTTCCTACAAAGCTCTTTCAGTTTGCATCCACATGCACACATCATTGTTACCCAGATTATGTCTTTGGTGCTGAGTGAGGGGCCTTGAATGCTGGACAGACACCTGCCCAGCTGGTAAGCTCATGTCATTCTTATTAAAACTTTTTCCTTTGGGATTCTCTCTTTGAAGTATCCTCACTCAGGGTCACCTCAGACATCAGACATTTCAAATACTTTTAATTCACATTAAAAAAAAAAAAGTAGGAGTATCAATATTTTTTCATGTCAGAAGAATCCTTGCCTCTTCTGATATTATTCTACACTCCAAATAACATATTCCAGTGAATATGGGGGAAATAGAGAAATGACTTTTTATTACACAGAATAAGTCTCACACCACTTCCTGAACATAAAAGCCACCCTTTACACTGTGTGCCATAGTCCACACATATATACCTATAAGTAAAAATAAGGGCCATACTAGAGATTCCTATAAGAGTAGTGAGGATCAGTTCTCAGGGACTTAAGCTAAAAAAGGAAATGGGTGGTCGTTTTCCCCTTTGGTCATTTGCTTTGGAATTTAAGAAACAAAACAAGTGATCATAGGTGAAAAAAGAGAGGAAAACCAGGAAACAGACTCAAAACCAGAGAAACTGATGGTTACCAGAGGGGATGTGGGGGAGGGGTGGGTGAAATAGGTGATGGGGATTAAGGAATGTACTTGTGCTAAGCACTGGGTGATGTATGGAATTGTTGAATTACTAAATTGTACACTTGAAAACTACTATCACACTGAATGTTAACTACACTGAATAAAAACTTAAAAAAAAGTGGGTGGTAATTTTCAATGTTCGTTTTCTTGACAATTAGTATAATAATTATAATAAAAAAATAAAAGTTCCATTTTATAAAGTGCCTTGTTTTTTGTAGCTAAATATAATACAGTAGTCAGCCTGTGCTAGGGACAGTGGTCATTTGCATACTTTTACTTAGTTTGATTCCATTTTGTAAATGAAGAAATGTGACAAGATAGGAAAAGAAAACAAAACAATCCAATCTGAAACATGGGCAGAGGAACTAAATAGACATTTCTCCAAAGAAGATATACCAGTGGCCAATAGGTAAAAGGTCCTCAACATCACTTTTCATCAGAAAAATGCAAATCAAAATCACAATGAAATATCACCTAACATCTGTTACAATGACAGTCATCAAGAAGATGAGAGAGTGTTGGTGAGGATGTGGATGAATGAGAGCCCTCTTTCACTGTTGGTGGGAATGCAGATTGGTGCAGCCACTATGGAAACAGCATGAAAATACCTCAAAAAATTAAAAATAGAACTATACTATGATCCAACATTCCCACTTCTGGATATCCAAAAGATATGTAAATAAGATACCAAAGAGATATCTGCACTCCCATGTTCATTTCAGCATTATTCACAATAGCCGAGATATGGAAACCTAGGTCTCTATCAAGGATGAATAGACATTTTGTGTGTGTGTGTGTGTGTGTGTGTGTGTGTGTGTGTGTGTGTATAGATAGTATATATGGAATATTATTCAGCCACGACAAAGAAGGAATCCTGCCACTCGCAACAACAAAACACAGATAGATCTGGGGGGCATTGTGCCAAGTGAAATAAACCAGACAAGAGAAAGACATATACTGCATGGTATCATCATAAGTGGAGTCTCAAAAAAAAGTCAGACTCATAGAAACAGTGATTAGATAAGTGGTTGCCAGGGACTAGGGGTGGGGAAATTAAGACAGGTGGGTAAAAGGAGAAAAAAAAAAAAAAAAAATATATATATATATATATATATATACCCTTAATTATTCAAACATTAATTTTTTTAAAGTAAATATGTCACTTCACTTTTGAAACCATACCAAATTCATCATATTTATTATACATTCACTTTGTAGCATCAATATATTACCAAGGTGACTTTTAAAAGGACTTAACAGAAAAGAGAATAAACATGATCCAATACAATTACATTTGAGATACATAGAACAGGTTGGAGGTTGAATTCATTTTATTTAATAGATTATTTAAATCTATTGTATAAATATTAACATTATTTTACTAGTGGTTAGAATAAGGGGTGGAAGAGCCTAAAGGATACTTCTGAAATAGAATCAGATTACATTTCACAGTATCAGACAAGAGGAGATATATCTGAGAATTTGTTTCTTGTTCTGACATTTAAACTCAGCTCTGGCCTTTTAAAATGCTAAAATGTCTAAGTGTTATGTTGACTCAGTTGCTTTGCTGGATTCTGTTGCTTAAAGGGAATAGAAGTCTTAATGGGAAGCTACCAAAGTCATAATTCATATCCCGCTTTTATCAGCAGACTGTCAAGGTGGCAAGCACAGGCTTGAAAAATAAGTGTGTTGTGTCATCATCATAAAAGAAAGTTTTAGTTGCTGAACCTGAGGCTTTTGCACCCCACACATTATATCAAGCAGTTTTGGTGGCCTTTTGATCTGTCACAACAAGGAGTAACTTTCCTTAAAGTGATACTGGCCCAAAACTTGTTTAAGAAGCAATGTACAAGGACCACTCACATTAACAGTATTTGTGTTTCCCTCTCAACATCAGTGGGAGTTGGGGTAACGGATAGTGGAAGTTGGCTATGTCAAAAATACCACAGATTGCTAATGAAAGAGTGTGTCACACACTTAAGTCTGAGAAAGTCAGGTAACAAAATGATCGACTTCATAACCAGAAGTCTAAGGAAAGCAAAGAATACCCTTCTATGCCAGTGTGATACTTGATTTTACTAGAGCAGCTTTCAACCATAGTTCCTTGAAAACTCTTAACAGTATCTCAAGAAGCTCTAATTTCTCATGTAGCTAGGTAGTAAGTCAAACTAAATGATATTCATTAGCTCTTTCAAAACAGGGTGAAAACACTTTTTGTTGTAGATGGCTTTCTGAAAGAGAAGAGAAAGAGTTTGAAAGAAGGTGGTTTGCCTTTATTTTCATTTCTTTAACTAATGGAAGACTAGAAGTATTGACCACATGAATACATGTCCTAGAGTCTTGACACTGGATTTGTTAAATGCAGGGAAAGTGTGCTGTAAGGATGGGTTGGAAGGATCCTGGTTGGAAAAAAGGAAATCCTCCTGTATAATACTCTTCAAGCATTCTGTAATTATCTTTTATACAAGTGTCACTTGTAATTAACATACACAAATATAGGATTTAGAAGATGGGAAGGATGCGGTCCACTGCTCTAATCTCAGGGATTTGTACAGGGCCAAGTGCATTACAGGAGTTCAGATAATATTTGCAAAATATTTGAAAAAAATAACCTATGACATTTTTGGCATATTTTACCCAATTTTTGGCTTTAAATATTTTTACATTTTCTATTTTATTTCCGTTATCTTAGAACTCATGAATTGGTCTCTCTCCCCAGAAGCTATTTTTTTACTTTGCTTTCATTGCAGGAAAAACTTGAGGAATCCATTAATGTGTGTATGTATCCAATACCATCTTTCCTTAACAAAGCAAAATATTGAGGTTTTTTCCTGTGGAAATATCTTCTTGGAAAGACTGAAGTAGAGGCTTTGGTACAATCTCAAATTCCTTACCAGTCTAGATAATCATTATGTGTGTATCTGAGTAATCTACCAATTTTATATGTGTATTTAAAGCAATTGTCTCATGTGTATCTTTGACTCTTTCTTAACTAGATTGTAGACATTTAATAGGAATACTGAGTATATCTACACCTGCAAGATTATATCGTCTTAATTTACTTTTGTAAATCAATATTATTGATTGTATTGTATGGACTTATCTTTGTTACTTTTGTTCCTTTCTTTAAATCAATTAATCTTTGTAGTTATCATTCCTAGATTCAGTAAGAAAAAGGTATTTGTCTGTGGCCCTTATTCTCTGTTTAAATTAGACAATTTTACATTATCCAACCAGGTTTCTGATATCAAGGCATTTAAAATTATTTCATTCTTTTGACAACTAAGTTTAGTTTGTAGCTAAAGTCTTATTTCAAAAAATCAAAATACGATGACTTTATTTCGTATTATTGCTTTTCATGGTGCTGGTTATAAATTATTTCTTTATAGCGTAATTGTGGAATTTATTTTAAACTTATCAATGGCAGTGTGTGAGACTTAAAGTTAAGTGTGTTAACTGGGATGAAATCATTTGAGATCAGAGTTTGACTTATTAGAAAGCTGGGTAACACCTTCCTTAACATTTTTGACATGCACTTGTTAATGGGATGTAGACTTAGTAATAATGAAGAAACCTTGCTACTAATTCAAAATGTTCATTATAGTTGAAGTCGTTGACCTGTCAAAAAAGAATCAACATTTATATTTGTCATTATTACAGAATACAATTTAAATATATCTAAACTCATTTAAAGAAAACAATATAATTTCATTAGGCTCTATTGTGAATCTCCTTCTGAAGTTTCAAAAGAAGACAATATATGTTAAAATTTTCTTCCATCTTAACTCCAGGGGGATTGTTAAGTTTGCCTAACACATTTCATAGACTGAAAAAAAAAGTTTATCTTTGTCATTACCCTAATAGCTATTAACGGAATACATGCAAAATACTATATTAAATATTAACATCTTTTCAGACTGAAGGTTCTCAGTCAAGAGATTTGAATTATCTGTAGGACAATGAAAATGGGAACAAATTAAGCAGAAAATTAATTCAAAATTAGTAATTAATGGGCTGTAATTATTTTTTTAATTGAACTCTGACTTGAATTATAAACCTAAAAATGGTGGAGGGGAAAAAAAGTTGTATTTCATTAGAACTCTAAAATGTTTCTGTTTTAAAGAAAATTAATCTTCCAACAATTTTTTATTTTTATATTTTTGGGTTTGGTGAGTGTGTAGCAGAGGACGTCTGTATGTTTTCATATCTCTTTACCATTTTCCTGCTGTGCTCTTACTTCGAACAGCCGATATCCGCGAGAAGAGCTAGAGTTAACTGGGATCTACATCTCCCTGGGAGAAGCCCCAGCAAATGGCTCCTGGTGCAGAAGCAGAACTACTCCACCTTCCTTGCCCCTGGTCCAGGCTGCTCTGAGGTATGACTGCCTCCAGAATCTTCCCTGGAACTGAGCCTGAATTGTCCTTCCTGGGATTTTGTTTGACATTGACTATTTGTGTGGCTCCCTCCTCTTCCCTCTCTTCCACACTCTCTTATTTATTCCTGGCAGCATTTCTAACAAATCATTTTCATATGAATCCTCATCTTAGGGTCTGCTTCTGGGGAGTTGCTCTTAAGACAGTGTTATAGTCATTAATGCTGTTTTATTATTATCATTATTATTATTATTACTCTTTGCCTTCTGGACACAAGCTAGGGTTGTATTTCCTGATCTCCCATGGTTGGGTGATGGGCCAGTTATAAGCTCTAGCAGAGGGTATGTGTGCTGCTTCTGGACTGAGCATCCAACTGCCAGGATGAAAACTTTAGAGCTCTTTTCTCTCTGTTTTGGTGACCAAGAGTGTTCCAGATAGTGACTGCTCTGTCATCCTGGGACCTGAAGTCAGCGTGACAAAGTGGATGAGAGCCCCACCTCTGATTTGTAATCAGAGTGAGAAATAAACATCTGTTGTGTTAAGCCACTAAGAGTTGGGGGCTGTTTGCTATACTGCAGTAGAATCTAGCATATCCTGAGAGATAATTGAGGATGAAAAAAGAAGCATCAGGGCTGTCTAAGATTCCTGGTTTGGGCTTTCGGATGAATGGTGTTAATGGGGGCTGGGAAGAGGGAGGAGGAAGAGCTGGGTTTTATTTATTTACTTATTTTTTAAATTGAGGTATAATTGACATATAGCATTGTTTTAGTTTCAGGTGTATAACATGATTTGATGTTTGTATATATTGTAAAATGATGACCATCTAGTTATCATCTGTTGCCATACATAAGTTACAAAACTTTTTTTCTTATGATCAGAACTTTTAAGATCTACTTTCTTAACAACTTTCCAATATTCAGTACAGTATTGTTAGCTATAGTCAGCATGCTGTACATAACATCCCCGTGACTTATTTTTTTTCCTTTTACTTAATCTATATTGGTTATTATAGTTGGAAAAATCACATAGTGATCTCTTTGTCTTAATAATATAAATTATAATTTTTTTAATGTTTATTTATTTTTGAGACAGAGACAGAGCATGAACAGGGGAGGGGCAGAGAGAGAGGGAGACACAGAATCTGAAACGGGCTCCGGGCTCTGAGCTGTCAGCACAGAGCCCGATGCGGGGCTCGAACTCACGGACCATGAGATCATGACCTGAGCCAAAGTTGGACGCTTAACCGACTGAGCCACCCAGGCGCCCCAATAATTTTTAACAGAGATATATGCTTTCATTATGCTATTTACAATGAAAGTAAATATGATAAGTTATTTTAATTTCTAAAATCTACAATTGATTTTTGAAACAGTCTTAAGTCACTTATATGTCTCAAATTTAATTTATTGTTTCTCAATTTCTATTTGTAGTTCAATTTGTAAAAACCTATCTTTCCACTACAAAAAACCAAAAGGCATTCTGTATGTTTGTCGTAGCATACTGTGCTTGTATTTTTGATCTTGTCTGTCATAGCTCCGAGTATGACATAACTTATGCCATGGCAGTGCACAAATGATGCCTTGCACAGATCTGTCCACGTGAGATATTCTTTTACTACACAGCTATGATGTCTGCATGAGGCTCTGAGTATGTTTGCTTATGTGTGTGTATGTAAAAGAGTAGGAGTGGGGGAAAAGTGATTGAGAATTGATGCAGACGTTTGTATCTGAGATTTTCACAAGTATTAAGAAATCTAAGTCCAGTAAACAATATGATGGGCCGAGTCTATGCTTAAATGTCTGTTCTGAGGATACAGAAAGTCCAATAATTCCATAAGTCAAATGAATACCAGGGTACATTGGTAGTGACCTGGTACCCAAAGGAAAAAGGAAATGCACACAAATTAATTTCTTAGATTATTAATGTTCCTTATAAATTACTTGTGGATTCATAGCATAAGCTCTAAAATCTCCATTGCTCATTTCATTTGCTTTGCTTATCAGAGGCATAGCAAGACTACGGAGGAAAGATATAGAAGTCCTGTCTGATATTCAAACCAAACAATGGTTCTCTCAGGCAAAAGAGGAAATGTGACTTCCAAAAGTTTTACTAGTTTGATTCTCTAAAGAATTGTTGAAACACATTCAATAAATGTATACAGAATGATTCAAAATAATATTTAAGTTTTCTAGGTTGTGGTCTTTCAAACACCAACGTGTTATCAAAGGCCTTTAATCTTAGCTCTTCATAGAATTTCTGCAAAAAGAGTGTATTTCCAACTTCACTGTTACTGAAAGTAATTGTTTCCATTAAGCCCTCAGTGTATGTGTTTGTCAATTTGAGACACCAGTGAAAATTTAATTAAATAATCTTAAATACATGTACTTAAAAGTCACATGAAGAAATTAAGGTCCAGCCATTCACCTGCAACTGCTTAATTTATGCTGGGTTCTATTTAATTGAAAGTCAGTAACCTGGAAAGGAAAAGCATATTCACTTGAGATTGTATTAGAAACTGTAGAGCATGATCAATTGCATGATTCACAAGGTGTCCGTTTACTACTTTGTTTCAGTTTAAAGTAACACTGTTTGTCTTCAAATATATGTAACAAATTTATGTGCCGTTTTAAAGTAATATTAAAATTACCAATATTTTAAATTACATTTGAAAACAAATATACGCTTAAGCTAACAAAAGCTACTCTTATTAATGCCACACATATTTCAGTTTTCTTTCAGTTACATTTTATTGTGAGGTGTATATAATATTTTTAAAAAACTGTGTTTAACATCAAACAAAAGAGATAAACTCTCTTTTTAAAAGAGATAACTAAAATTATGCCTTAAGCAGGAGGTCTCTTACTTGCACCCACATGAATATTGTTTTTACATAAGCCTTGTGTTTGATAATCATTCTGTATAATGTAGTTGAGTCTTGTTTTTTTTATCTCTATCATCCCTGCATATACTTGCGTTCAGTGGATGGCATAACAAATGAAAATATTTTCACCTATTACAATTTTAAAAAATATTTAACTGCATAAAGAGATTTATTTAACTGGGAAGGAGGTTCTTACAGAATTTAATAGTGAGGACACTTGGAGCCTTGAGCTAGAAAACTAGCCCTATATTTACTGTGTGATTTTGGATAAATTGCTTAAGTTCTCTGCGTCTCAATTCCTTAACTGTAAAAAGGACATAGCGCCCCCAGAATATATTATTATTTACTTTTATTTGAGATGATTTTCTGTAATAATACAGGAGAAACATGGCAGTAAATACTTAAAGATTAAAAAAAATTAAAGGTCTTTTTCATATATGTGATATTGAGTTGGGAAATGAAAACTGTAAGGGGAGCTAAGATGTCTTTTTTTTTTTTTTTTTTGTATGCAATTTGAGCAAGAAGTTTAACTTATTTTTTAAAAAAATGTTTGTTTATGTTTGAGAGAGAGAGAGAGCGAGCAGGGGAGGGGAATAGGAGGGTTGGGGGGACAGAATCCCAAGCAGGCCCAGGCTGTCAGTACAGAGCCCAGTTTGGGGCTAGAAGTCACAAACTCTTAGATCATGCCCTGAGCCGAAACCAAGAGTCGGATGCTTAACTGACTGAGCCACGCTGGTGCCCCAAGAATTTTAGCTCTCTTAAACATCAGTTTCCAATTTTTTTCTCATAGATTAGTTCAATAAATGGAATAATGCATTTTTGAATCACTTACAAGTTATAAAGTATTAGACATGGTACTTCTTTTTCTATTTCCATTTTTTATATTAGAGAGAGAATGAGTGCAAATGGGGGAAAGGGGCTGAGGAAGTGAGGGAGAGAATCTTAAGTAGGCTCCAAACTCAGCATAGAGCCTGATGCGGGGCTCAATCCCACGACTCTGTGATCATGACCTGAGCCCAAATCAAAAGTCAGATGCTTGGGGCGCCTGGGTGGCTCAGTCGGTTGAGCAGCCGACTTCGGCTCAGGTCATGATCTCGCGGTCCTTGAGTTCGAACCCCGCGTTGGGCTCTGTGCTGACAGCTCAGAGCCTGGAGCCTGTTTCAGATTCTGTGTCTCCCTCTCTCTGACCCTCCCCTGTTCATGCCCTGTCTCTCTCTGTCTCAAAAATAAATAAACGTTAAAAAAAAAAAAAAAAAAAAAAAAGTCAGATGCTTAACTGAGCTGCCCCGGTGCCTCTGCATGCTGCTTCTTAATATAATATTAATAATAGTAATCACCGAGACCTGGTTGTGTCACATTTCTTTGGCAAGCAATTCTCTTCAGTCCTGACACGCTTTTACAAAAGTTAACTAAATTAATATAAAAATCACAATATCATAGACTATTGAGATTCTACAAAAAAAAAAAAACACATATGAATGCTGCATGATGAATTTGCAAATTCGATCATATAATCAGAGGCTCACTTGCTAAACTTATTATAGTTAAATTCTATTTCACACTATGTTTATTAAATACATATACATAGCCTTTTACAACTATGACAGTATAGCTGGTGTTATAATCATTGGTACCTCAACATTCAATTAATCGGATATTCTAAAGTTTCATATTATTTGCTTAAGAAGGGATGTAATCATCCTGAGAATGAAAGCTAGCAAAGATTGATTTTATATGTCACAGGTAATATATTTTTATCATATGCCAATAAATTGTACTATATGGTTTCATAAGTCACGCACACAAAAAAGCATGAAGCATTTGGGCTAGATGTTACATTTGTCTTTGAGATTAACTGGCAGATTGATGAGTCCAAAAACTAGATTTTCCTTTTAGGAGGACAGAGGAACACAAAGCAGAAAATTCTCTGTGATGTGTTTTTCCTTAATGCTCTCTGTGAGTTTTCCTGTGGCTGGCAGTTTTCTCTAACATCTTCTTTTCTTCATATTTTAAAGATATAGACTTACTTTTGAAAAAAAAAATTGTTACTTGTTTTTTGAAGTTGTAATATTGCCTGCTCAACTTTTTTAACGTTTTGACTTATTACTACAGTTAGTAGAATAAGTGTCCCTGGTGAAGTTAAATTTTTGGTGCACTCTTTCATGGGGGGAAAATTTGATCCAATATCCTGATTCAAGGTTAGTATTAGCAGAGTGATTTTTTTTCAGGGAAGATAGTGGTTTGAATGCTGATGTCTAATTTTACTAATTTTAGAAGCAAACTCCTTCCAAAAAAAAATAAAGGGGAATATTTTAAGGTCATAAAACTCCAAGGGTAGAGAACTAGAAGAGAGACAAGAGCAACAAATTTGGGTAAATTGACAACATAAGAAACAACAGGTGTTGGTGAAGATGTGGAGAAAGGGGAACCCTTTTACCCTATTGGTGGGAATGCAAACTGGGGCAGCCACTCTGGAAAACACTATGGAGGTTCCTTAGAAAGTTAAAAATAGAACTACCTTACAATCCAGCAATTGCACTACCAGATATTTATCCAAAGGATACAAAAATGCTGATTTAAAACAAAACGAAAACAATAACGTTGATTTATTATTGAGATACAGAGTGTGAGCAGGGGACAGGCAGAGAGAAAAGGGGACACAGAATCTGAAGCCGGCTCCAGGCTCTGAGCTGTTAGCACAGAGCCTGGTGCAGGACTCCAACTCACAAACCGTGAGGTCATGACCTGAGCTGAAGTTGGATGCTTAACCAGCTGAGCCACCCAGGTGCTCTGTAAAAATTCTGATTTTAAGGGGCACATGCACCCCGAAGTTTATAGCAGCACCATAGACAATAACCAAAGTATAGAAAAAGCCCAAATATCCTTTGACTGATGAATGGATAAAGAAGATGTGATACACACACACACACACACACACACACACACACACACACACACACAATGGAATATTGGTGATCTAAAAGCATGAAATCTTGCCACTTGCAACAATGTGGATAGAACTAGAGGGTATTATGCTAAGTGAAATAAGTCAGTCACAGAAAAACAAATACCATATGATATCGTACATGGAATTTAAGAAACAAAACAGATGAACATGGGGGTGGGGGGTGGGAACAAAAGAGAGGCAAACCAGAAAACAGACTCTTAACTATAGAGAATAACCTGAAGGTTCCTCAAGGGGAGGTGGGCAGGGAGATGGGTTAAACAGGGATCAAGAAAGGCACTTGTTGTGATGAACACTGGGTGTCTATCTAAGTGACAAATCACTAAATTCTACACCTGAAACTAATATTACACTGTGTTAACTAACTAGAATTTAAATAAAAACTTGAAAGCGGGGGGAAAAAAGAACAAAAACTTTAGAAGCTAGAATGCAAATGGAACAGTACCGTTAACAGTGAATTAACAGACGTGAATTTTCAAACCTGAGAAATCCCAAATTCTTAGTCCCTAGTGGTATAAGCTGAGACTCATTCTGACTCACATTGCTGAATCTCCCCCCACCCCCCCGTAGCCTGTGGAATTAGCAATGTCTGGTAGGGCTGGGGATTGGGAGTAAACACATGGCATCAATGAGGAAGACCAGTTGCAAGGACTTCAGGAGGCAATTAGATCACTAGATCCCCTCCTTAATACTACACTGCTTTTTATAGAAGGAAATGAGAAGGTTAAAACAGTGAGACTGGCTTGGGAAAAAACAAGATATACTTGGGGACAGGGCCATCACAAAGGAAACCTTAAGGGGAGGGGTGATTATGTAACAGAATGCGTATCATATGCTGAAAACCAGGAACTCTTTCAACATTTCAATGTCAGTATACTGTCATTCATATCTTTTTTAGGTTGGAAATTACAATTGGGTCAGCTTCGTGTGAAAGTACAAAAGATACTGTGATCCTGGGATTTCATCCTAACAAAAGCTCATACCTGACAGGCCTCACCCATCTATACTCAAGAGTTCTCAATCAGTCTTTTATGTTCCTACTCACAATTATAATTAGCTGTTCAAAGATTATCATAAAACTAAAGAAAGCCTGTAATGTGGAGAGAGAGTGATAGAGTGGGCAAACCAGCTTGGGACTTCTGGTTTCAAGACCAGGTATAAGGAACTTAGAAGCTGCTACTCTGTGCTAAACATCATTAACAAGTTGAACAAACTGAAAAATCAACACCTTCTTTGAGTTGTCAGGGAAATAAAGTCATCACAGGACTAACTGCTGCCTCTCAAATTGGACATCCAGGTAGATGTAGAGAATTAAACTTGACCAGAGCAGAAGAAACTCATAAGTAGAAGCCTCTGTGGGAATCAGTGCTGGGGGTAGGAAAACCCAACTCTAACTGATGAATTGCTGGAGGCTGAGTGTGAACAAATCTGAGAGTTAAAAACTCTAGGAGGACCTAGTTATAGAAGGGCCCTGACACTTGACCTCCTGGAGGCCTACCAGGTCCTCACAGTGAATGTAAGAGAAAAATTACCTTGAATTTCTAACAGGAGGAGGGAGAAATGAATCATTTTGAAATACACCAGAGCATTCTGTTCTTATAAATCAGGCTTACCCTCAGGGAAAACCGTTTTACCTGCTGGGGTTTTTCCAGAACCCAGAATTCCTGGGTAAAGTGAAATATACAACTCCAGGATTTCCACCTGTCCTGTCGTACCTAAGGAGAGAAAACAAAAACAACAAAAAACAAAACACCTGAGAAGCTCTGGTGACATTCACTATCCAAGGACACAGGTCGTCCAAAAGACTGAGATATACTTATAAGCTATATAATGGCTCCCCTTTCTTCTCCCCCTGCAACTACATTATTAAAGACCTATTACAATTCCTTTTACCCATAGCATCATGTTCACCTTTCACCAAAAAAATTACAAGATAACAACAGAACCAGTTTGACTGCATAAGCATCAGAACTAGAATCAGATATGGCATAAATGTTGGAATTATTAGACTGGGAATATAAGACTATAAGTAATCTGTAAAGGGATTTAATGTTGGAAAAGTAGACATCATGCAAGAACAGAGGACTAATGTAAGCAGAGAGGAATTCTAAGAAAGAATACAAAAGAAATGCTAGAGATCAAAAACACTAACAGAAATGACGAATGTCTTTGATGAGCTCATTAGGAACTGGGCATGGGCAATTATGAATAAAGATGCTATAAACATCCATGCGCAGGTTTCTGTGTGAACATAATTTTTACCTCTTTTGGGTAAATACCAATTACAGCTCATGGAAGTTGGTACCGACATTTTTGGTATGTCTGTTCAGAGGGGGCAAGAGATGTTGGAATCCAACATTAGAAGGGATAACATTCTATTATTTACTTAAAATCACACTGATTCTCATGTTTTTTTTTTTTTTTTTTTTTTTTTAACAATCTAAAGAAGCTCAAAAGGAAACCTTTCCATTCCGCATTCTCATCTTAGACTTCCGTTCTTCCTTGGGCCTGGGTTAATGCAAGTAAAAGGGAAAAAAATGCTGCCCAATAGTGCAGCAAGGTACATTTTAAGTACCTGGAGTCAGGAAAAAGAAATTATGTCACACATATACACAACAACTTCATGTGTCAAATGCCTTGAAAAATCTGGTCTACTCATCCATTCAACAAGCATTTATTTTGCTCCTTCTGTGCTCAGGACACTGTGTTAGGCATTATTCAGGATATAAAGATGAGTCATACAAATATTTTACCTTAGGAATTTATTTTTTATACTGTGGCAAAACATATAATGAAGTCAAGACGATGTTATAAACTATGTACATAGGAGTCATATTATCAGCCAAGCTTTTTTAAGCTATTGGACGTGTCTAGTGTTGGAATATTGTTTTTCTGTATATTTTAAGAGGAAAAGATTTAAATAAAAATTAAGGACTTTATAGGTCTTTATTGGTAAAACTAAATTTGGTTGGGAAAGACTTTAACATTAAGTGGAGGCATTGGATTATCACTGACAATAGGAATTAGACATGTCCTAAATTTCAAGTGTTATATTTTATATTCTTGCCATGTATACAATTGAACATTTTGTTTATTCCGTTTTTTTTCTCTTTCCCATTCAGTTCCTTTATTTCTCATCATATGCAATGTTTCAGTATTTTCTTCTTTCATAATTCCAGCACAGGAATTTTCAGTTCACCTTTCTGTATTGTAAAACTACTAATTAGTATTGACTTTCCCACTACAGTATCTGTAGTAAAATCTCATTAATTGTGCCCAGTTGGGAAATAAAAGGTGAGTCTGACTCATAGAACATATAAGAAGAAATGGCATGAAATAATATATGTATGAAATAACCTGATAGCAATTGAGTAATACAAGAATCAATCACAAATGTGAGGAAAAAGACTTGTTTTGCTTAAAAATACTCATCAATAAAATCCATTTTTATTACCATATTCAATATTTGAATAAAACCATTGCTAAAGTGGCTTAAAATGAATTTTCTGGCTTTCACTTGAAAATAGGGTAAATATCACCTTTATTTACACTTAGTTAGAAAGTAATCTTTTGAGAGTACACATTTGTGTTTTAAGTAAGCTTTCCTTAATTACCATAATTTTCAATTTTTAATTAAACAGGTTTTTATTGTTTGGGGAGGAAATTCATCTAAGACAAAGACTGTAGCATAAAAAGTTCTTTTCCACTAAGGCAAATAATTTTTAATTTTGTAAACACTTGAAACTGTTACTAGTATAATTGAGGGTTGATACCATGTGTAATATTTTTATTTTCCAAGAAAACATTTAAAATTGCATTAAAATTACAA
This sequence comes from Leopardus geoffroyi, assembly GCF_018350155.1. NCBI lineage: Eukaryota > Metazoa > Chordata > Mammalia > Carnivora > Felidae > Leopardus > Leopardus geoffroyi. Next base: position 166,207,424 of record NC_059326.1, on the reverse strand, counting down.
AATTTTTCCAAGTACACTTAAAAAATAGGTATGCGCAAAGATGTAGCTTATGTGTATTTATTAATTCGTTATCTTTTTATTTACTTTCTTTGGCAATATTTCAGATTTATGGTTTGCTTCCTTACTTCCTGCTAAATCAGTCTAAATGTAAGCAAGCAGTGGTAGCTCATGGTGAAATAACAGAACCATGGACTCAGCAACGAAGGGTAGACTTTTTGAAAATATTTCCAGGACACCTTTTATTCAGTTGGGAATATGGGAGAAAAGCTCAAGGGTCCGTTTTGTGTAAACACAACTTTTATTGAGTTTGGGAAAATAAGAGGGACCAGAAAAGAATGGGATCACATTGACAGAAGTGATGCCACTTAAAGACTGAGCTGATAGCATTAATGGAAATAAGATAGAATCCCTAAGAGAAAAATCGTTCATGAATTCATGATAGGAGAGTGTTTAAAAAGGAGGAAGTCATCAGTAGTGTAGGATATCACAGGCACCTAAATGCCTAAGATAAAACCATTTTCCTGGCCAGAGGAATTGTAGAAAGGAGACCCCATGGTCCACAGAGTTTGGGGTAAATTCCCATTATTTTTTCCTGTTTTCTTATAGCGTGGGAAGCTAAATTAGTGAGGAAATAAACAAAATATTTCTGTCCAGAAGACTAGGTAAGGGGCTCCTGGGAGAGTATAGGGGAAATCCTGGAGACCAGTGAGCTGGAGAAGAGAGATTCTGAATTCTGTCTATAAAGGTAAATGAATCTGGGTTCATCGCTGAAAAATTTAATAGAGCAACCCAGGAAGCACAGCAAAGGATTTGAAAGCCAAGCTGACCCTGGAACCACTTGAGATGTCAGTTTAATTAAAATATCAACAAACCTCTAACCAGATCAACCAGGGAAATAAAACAAAACAAAAACAAAACAAACAAAAAAGAGAAAAGGAAAGATTTTTTCCAATCTAGAATTCTGTATCCTGTAAAAATACCCTTTTGGAATGAAAACAAAATAAAAAAATATTCTTAGATCAAGGAAAACTAAAAGACTCTGTCATCTGTCACTAGCCCACTGGCAAAAAAAAAAAAAAAAAAAAAAAAAAAAAGGAAAAAGGAGGAAAAAAGCTAAAGGAAGAAGTTTCCCAGGCTAAACAGCAATGATTGCAGAAGAAATCTTATAACTTCAGTAATAAAGAAATAGCAAACAAAATAGTAATTTTCTAAGTTAATAAAATAAATAGATACCATATAAAGCATATTCTCTGACCATAATAGAATGAAATTACGTATAAATAACAAAAATATATCTGTAAAATCCCAAAATAGTTGGGAATTAAGTACTGCACTTCTAAATAATCTATGGGCCAAAGAGGAAGTCTCAAGAATGTAAAAAATATTTTGAATTAAATGAAAACAAAAATACAATGGATCAGTACCTGTGGGATACAGTTAAAACAGTGTTTTGTGGGAAACTTACAACATTAAATACATGTATCAGAACAGAATGATTTAAAATCAATAAACTATGTTTTCACCTTAAGAACTAGTGAAAGAAGACCAAAATAAACCTAGAGCAAGCTGAAAGAAGGTAATGATTAGAGCAGAGGTCAGTGAAATTGAAAACCAAACAATGAAGAAAATCTGTAAACCAAATGGTTTTTTTAATCAATAAAATTGATAAACCTAGCAAGACCAACAAAGAAGACAATACATGTCCCTCTAATATTAAAATAATAGGGCAATATTATAAACAATTCTATAGCAATAAATTTGAATAAGTAGATGAAATAGACCAATTCCTTGAAAGATACAAGCTATCAAAATTCATTCCAGATGAAATAAAACCATGAATAAGATAATACCCAGCAAAATAAATCCCAGTCCCTGATAGTTTCACTGGTGAATTCCATCAAATGTTTAAGACAGAACTCCTATCAATTCTGCATAAGCTCTCCAGAAAATGGAAAGGGAGGAAATATTTCCCAACTTAATTTATCAGTCTAAAATCCATATATCATAACCAGATAAAGATATTACAAGGAAAGCCACTACAAATATCCATCATGAATACGGAGACAAAATCCTCAGCAAAATGTTAACAAATAAAACCCAACAATGTATAAAGTAATAATGTATTAGGACCAAGTAGAATTTTTTAGTAATCAGAGTGTAGTTCAACATCTGAAAACCAGACAATGTGATTCACCATACTAACATACTAAAGAAAAGTTGTATAAAAATTTCAATAGACATGGAAAACACATTTGATAAAATTCAACATGCATTCATTTAAAAAGCACTCAGCAAATGAAGAGCAGAAGAAACTTTAACTAGAGAAATGTGAATTGCTAAAGGGCAAGGACTATGGGATGGTTATTCTTCTCACCAGTGCTTATTAGCACAGTTCCTGTTACAAAGGTGAAAAAAAAGATTTGTAAAACAAATTATTCATAAATACATAAACTAACAGTGCCCAATTTAATTTTTTTTAATTAAAAAAAGTTTTTAAGGTTTATTTTTGAGCGAGAGAGAGACAGAGCCTGTATCAGGGAGGGGCAGAGAGAGAGGGAGACACAGAATCCGAAGCAGGCTCCAGGCTCTGAGCCGTCAGCACAGAGACTGACACAGGGCTCGAACCCACAAACTGTGAGATCATGAGCTGAGCTGAAGTTGGACGCTCAACCAACTGAGCCACCCAGGTGCTCCAGCAGTACCCAATTTAAAATATATACACACAGACACAGACCCTCTAGAAAATAAGAATATAATTCTCTAGTCTTCTGAACAGTGCCGTGATATGAAAATTTTGTTTTAGGAAACTGATATATTTTAATATCTTTGAGTAATTTAAAGTGGGTTGATGAAAGGGCTAAAACCATGTACGGTTTTATTCCAGACATGATGATCAGTGTCTTGGTGGCAGGATATGTAATGAAGATGGATAGGTAAGAAAAACATTAGAAATCTTGTTTCTTCAGTATTAAAAAGAAAATAAATCAGGCTGTAAGTAAATAGGTGTTTTCACGAGAGGAGAGGATATAAATCATTCATTTAAAGTAATTATTTTGTTTTCTGGTAACAGTTAAATTCAGCTATAGTAACTGATATTTTACAGTATATGTTCATTGATCATATGCATTAATTTATATGTATTCGTAGTTACTAAGTTTACACTTATATTCATGTTTATCTAATATCTTCTGTTAGACTATATGTGCATTATATCACTTATTAGACCCACATATTCTGTATTTTCCCTAATATAATACATTGACTTCAAAAGATATTCAGTAGCATCACATGAAAGTGCATAAATAAATTAATCAGTGATTAGGCAGGATTACTTGTTGCAAAGACCTAAATGGCCTTGTTTACTCTAGATGTATCTTTCTCAGCCAGGATGTATTTTCTAAGCTTACTGCACGTTTAACGGGATGTGATTAAGAGGAACATCTGTTTTTTTAAAGAACTTACTTAAGGTGAATTCCATTATGGGCCAAAGGTCTGCATCCCACTGAGAGTGCAGATGAATAAATGTTTGGTTTCTGGGACCAAAAGGAGATGGGCTAGAGATATACTTTGAATTAGAGATTTCAATTCACCTTATTATCAACTGGATAAAACTCTATATGCCTCAAGGTAATATCTTGATAAAGGTCTCCTTAGATTTATGTCTTTCCTGTTCATTATTTTAAATTGTGCTTCACAAGGTAAAGGTAGATTTATAATTTGTTTTTTTAAATGTTGAATGCAGAAGTTGAATCCTTTGTAGTTGTTGCTTCATTTTAATAATTTTTGAATTTTATTTTTCCTTTAATTTACAAGCAAGCCAAAACTACATAGTAATGTATATACTTGTACATTTCTTTTTTTTTTAAATTTTTTTTTTCAACGTTTATTTATTTTTGGGGCAGAGAGAGACAGAGCATGAACGGGGGAGGGGCAGAGAGAGAGGGAGACACAGAATCGGAAACAGGCTCCAGGCTCTGAGCCATCAGCCCAGAGCCTGACGCGGGGCTCGAACTCCCAGACTGGGAGATCGTGACCTGGCTGAAGTCGGACGCTTAACCGACTGCGCCACCCAGGCGCCCCTATACTTGTACATTTCTTTAAAAAACATGATACTATCAGCTTCAAATACTGAAAGGGATATTTTTGGAACGTAATTTTCCTAAATTCAAGATTGTAAGATTCTACATACTATATTTTTGGTTTTCCTTTTTGTGATCACAGACTGTACACTTCATTGCACAAAAAGTGAGCTAATACTAAATAAGATGGCGAGAGTCTGGATTGTGTGATGGTCATATGGTTTACACAGCAGAGGCAGCTGTTGGTGCCAATTATGTAGTAATAAGCTTGAGCAGGTGCCAAAAGAATAAAACTAAGTTTGACTTGAAAGCAGGTAAGACATGATGCTTCGGAAGCTCCTGTCTCCTAGGACAAGAGAGTTGCCCATTTTAAAATCATGATCTGAAATTCCTGAATTTTACAGAATTCTCTGGGCTTTTCAAATGGTGAATAAAAGTGTGATTTAATGTATAGACCCATTTATATCAATCACCGTGCTGAACATACACATATAAGAATTAAGCTCAACATGTGGATTGCTTCATTTATAACAAAACATAGCCACCTCTTTAGTGGAATTAAGCAGATGTTTAAAAATTTTCAACAAATTTTAAAAGTGACTGAAGGCAGGAAATGAAGAAAATGATACCCAATTTAAGCTCTAGGAAGTCTGTAGACAGGCTATAATTATCTATTATTAAGGCAACTTGTATAAAGAATAGAAAACTACTGTCCAGTAAGGAGGTTTCTTCCATTGTCTGTTTTTTTTTAAATTTCAGCCAGATGACAAATGAGAAATCCTCTTTTATTCTGTGTTGATCCATCTCCTTTTGAGATCTGGTCCTTTCATTTATTAATTTATTTGTACAGATTTAAACTTTTATATGGTGAAAAAAACCAGAAAAACAAAAACAGTTCTGATAATTAGCCATGGTATGTAGGCTGATGAGTAGTTGGTAGTCTAAGAAATATTTAGTCATTGTGTCATTTAAGTCCTATCTGCAAGTTTTGGAAACTATTAGAAATTCAAAATGTCAATGAAAAGTTTTATGTTTTTGTTTTTGTTATTGAATATCAGGCTCTGCGACTTTCTGCTTTTTTCATGGCCTGGAAAGATGACAGTGTGATGACCTTTTGTTATCAGTGGGAGAGTCTGTTTTGTGTAAATGGAGGTCTAGGTCCTTGGATTCCCTATGAGAAGATACATGTAGGGATCTGTGCTGGAGTAAAGACAGCAGGAAGGAAAACCAGAACCATAAACCAGGTTTTTGTTTTTGTTTTTGTTTTTGTTTTGCTTTTTATTAAAGCAAAAGTACACTCTCAAGGTGGGAGATGGGGGAGGCTCCAGGAGGTGGAACCAGCCCCTAGGTTGTTTTGGGATTGGATATTATTGGATCTCTTGCGGCCAGGGGTGAGCTGTGACATATAGTGAGGTGGTCTGTAATGGAGTCTGCTTCTAATCATTTGGGGACTCCTTCCACAGGAGGGGAGTTTTTGACCCTACAAGGTTTGTACCGGAACCATCCTGGCAACCTTTCTCCCTCTTGGCAGGAGCTGTACCCACAATGCAAATGCATTATAATGAGCCTTAGGGTTACCCTGGAGCAGAGGTAGAAGAGAGAGTGCATGCTTTACACCTGTGGCTCTTGATCTGTCAGCCCCAGGGTCTTGTAAGACACAAGGTCAGCATGTTGTGCCCCCAGGCTTTTAATGTGTACCCTATTTATCAAGATCCTTGCCTCTAGCTCTGGTTTCTGTCATTCCCCTTCAAGGATTTGGGACTCTTGCCTTTGGTCGTTCCTTCCACTGATTTGGTCTAGCTTCTACCTAACACTTTGAAATGAACCTATCTTCCCTTCTAGAGCTGGACAGCTTTGAGGGCTTGAAGTCTCAACTACTTGAGAATTTTGATAGTAAAAAAAAAATATGCCTAATGTACTGAAGAGACCCTTTCCTCAGGGGTCTTCTGGAGGGTGGCATTCGGGCACAATGAGGCCTCCCATGCTCTATGTTCTGTTTCCTAAACTGAGAAACCCCTAGGCTTTGCCACTTAAGAATACTCCTTAGAGTATTCTGGAGTGGAGTCTCCCACCTACTATAGGTACTGAAAACTATTGACTAGTAAACCCATGACAAGGGAGAAATTAATCATTGTTACTATCTTTTCATTTACCCCAGAATGTAAAGTAATGAACAGGCCAAAAGTAAAAATAAATAAATAATAACAAATCCAGGAAGACCCAGGAGGCAAGTGAAAAATACAAACAAAACATATGGATTAGGCAACTCCTCACAAAATAGAACATCTGGGGAGAAAGGTACACTTAAAAGAAAAATAATATGAGCACTAAAGGAGATTTAAGTGTAGCAAAAATAAAATTATAGAACTGAAGAAACAGCTACAGAAATAATAGCAAGACTAAGATTTCGGAAATAATTTCTTAGCAATACTATGCTTCATTTGTGTTTTCAATTTGGATTCAACAATAACATCTTCTCAAATCCCTTCTATATGCAGAGAAGAAGCTGGAAACTCAGTTTCCCCGAATCCCCTATCCTATGTGATCCCAAGAATCACATGAGATTTGGAAAGTAAAAGAGGAGATTCCATTATTTTCCAGAGACGGTTGCATCCTGATGTAGATTTACTTTTGCTTCCTGGCACTTTCTTCTTTTTTATTTCCCTGACACTTTCTTAAGAATCAGCTGTTTGCTGCTACACACTAAGGCAGTTGATTACCCTTCTGTATTAGCTTGCCAGGCCTTCCATAACAAAATACCACAGACTGAGTAGGTGATTTCTTCCGAAGCCTCTCCCCTTTGCGTTCAGATGGCTGCCTTCTAACTTTTTGGTTCTTACAGGTCCATGCCTCTGTACACTCACATCTTTGATGTATGTCCCCACATCTCTCTGAATGTCCTCATCTTCTTTCTTATAAGGACACTTGTAAAATTAAATTAGTATGTCTTAATCTCCTCCTCTTACAAGAACACCAGGAAGATTGGATTAGAGAAGAGTCTAAGGACCTTATTTTAACTACTTCTTTAAAGGTTGTTTCTTAAGATACAGTCACCTTCTTTGATAATGGGGTGAGGACTTCATCATAACAGTTTTGAAGCGAATGTAATTCAGTCCATAACACCTGCTTAGAAATTTTTAGTAATTTCAGTGGCGTTCTACTAAGCTTCTGAGAACTATCCTCTTTGATGCTGTAGGCTGAGGCCTTCAGTATTTGCTTCATTGACTTTTAACAGTGCTTCTGTGAACTCATGTGTTCTTCCTTGTTTCTGCATAGTTGTGGAAATGTCTAGTTCCTAGTTTTAAACTTATACAACTGGAAAATAGTGTACTTCCCTCCCCCTATCACTTTATCTACCCATAATCTCTCTCTCTCTCTCTCTCTCTCTCACTTCTCTCTCTCTCTCTCTCTCTCTCTCTCTCTCTCTCTCTCTCTCTTTGTTAGCTTGCTAGGGCTGCCTGAAACAAAGAACCACAGACGTTGTGGGCAGAGTTGGTTTCTTTTGGTAACTTTCTTCTTGGCTAACAAAGATGTCATCTTCTGTCTTTACTTTGTCCTCCTTCTATACCTGTCTTTGCTCAAATTTACTCTTATAAATATACCAGTCATACTGATTTTGAGCTCACCCTAATAAACTCATTATAATTTAATTGCCTATTTAAAGACCCTCTTTCCAGATACAGTCACATTCTTAAGTATTTTAGCACTTGAGTACATAAATATTGGGAGAACACAGTTCAGTCCATTGCTATCTACCCATTTATCTATGAACTAATTGCTGAACTATTTGAAAGCAATTTGCAGACCACATGATGTATTACGTAGATATATAGCATGTTCTTAAAAATAAGAATTTTCTTCTGCCTTCTATAGTACCATATCATAGTGATTGGAAGGGGATTTAAAGTCAGAGAGACATATTCTTATTGGCTTAGAAGAAAACGAATACCCAGGTTGTGACCTGCCCTTGTCGGTCATATGTCACAGAAGTTGGCGTCTAGAAGCCAAGAGTGGTTCCAGGTAACAGGTGGTGGGAAAACGGGAACTTCAGTAACAGAACTATAAGGAAATGATCGTGCCCAAATCAGTGAGCTTGGAAGAGAATCCTGATCCCTAGATATGAAGAGAAGCTCCAGCCAGCACTTTGATTTCAGCTTAGTAATATCCTGAGCAGAGGACCCTGCTAACTAGACTCCTTACCATGGAAAGTGTGATAAAATACATTTGTATTGTTTTAAGCCACTGAGTTTATGGTAATCTGTTCCACAGTACTAAATCTAAGATGCTCTTGTTTTCATACTAGGCTATTTGGCAATGTCTGGATATATTTTATATTGTTAGAGTTTGTAGGAGGATGGTTTTTTCATCTAGTACAGAGAGGCAGAGTGCTGCAAACCATCCTACAATGCACAAGGCAGCCCCTCAAAATACAGAATAAGGAAGCTGTGAAAGTTAATAGTGCCAAGGTTGAGGACTATTCGATTAGATTAGGCTATTCGATTAGATTCGTCTCCAGTTGGAAGAGGAAAACTGATTTTGAGTTAGAATATGAAGAACATAACAACTTAGTAGAAGTAAATTAGAGACTTTCACTAGCCATATAAATTTTGTTTGGGATAACAGAATACTATTAAATACTGCCCCATAGAGAGCATCATTTTCAAGGTTTCCAAACTGAATCTGACACTTCTTACATATAAGGATTAATTTCTAAGTTACATTTTGATATTAATGACAAATTGCCACCTACATGAGAAAATCAAAGATCATACATATTAGAACATTTTTCTCGGAATCTGTAAAATGCTTGAATTTTTAATTTTTCTCTGTATATACACTGTCCAGGGTATCATATTTAATGGTAGAAATAATTCGGTGTTTGGCTTCTGTACGCCCTTCACATTCCATTTTCTTTCTCATCAGGAAAGCTTCCTAGGCTCTTGGCAAAATATCTCTTTGAAAAATCTGATGCAGAATTCCAAAGTTTGTGGGTGGTGGCATGAACACACAAAGAAGAGATTATAATACCTTTTATAATTCCAAAGCAAAAGACTCTTTAGGACCTCAAAGACTTACATAGTAGAGAAAAATATTTATTATAGTAAATGTATAAATAAAAGCTAGAGCTGGTGACTTGGACCCTTGGACATGATAAACATTAAATGAGTACCCGTTCGTGGTCCATTTTCTTCAGTGTTGTTCTTGATTTCTTGCTACTCAGCAGGACTCTTTAGGATTATTACATGTTCTTTGAGGAGAATTTTAAATAATAGATAAATATTCTAAAAGCACAGGATTCCTGTAAGTTACTCCCAGCTGTCAGTCACTGAGAACTCTGCATTTGGTATGAATTCAAAATTCTCTTTCTGACATGGACTTTTAACAGAGAACAGATAAATGAGTATGAAGAAGACAAGATTGCAAAACATGTTGCATATCAAGTTCATTTACAGGGATGAAAACAACATAGAAAACCTGATCCATTTTGTTCGTATGTCTCTGTCTTGACTGAGTCTTCCCTATCAAATTAGTATTACAAAGTAAGATCTTTTTGGTCATATTCTCAAATCTCTGCAAAGACAAATGTCTTATGTTTCCTGGTTATTCTTTACTATTTATAATTAGAATAGCCTTCAAGGAGAATAGAAAGACAAATAGCAAAAACTAAGTAAATGTAAATTTTTATCCTGAAGTAATTTATCTCATAAGCTTAGCTATCTCAAATTTACAGAGAACATAAAGTATCAAAAGATCTACCAGAGCAACCAAAACAAATGTTGGCATATGCATACATGAATAATATGGGCAGGCATATATAGTGTTTATTATAAGTCAGATCCAGTTCTGAGGGCTATCTTTAGGTAGTAACTCATTTAATCTTCCTAACAACTTTAGGAGATAAGCACTACATTTATCTCGAGTTGATAAATGAGAAAATTGAACCAGAAATTGTTTCAGTACCTTGTCGAGCAAGTTCAGCCAGCAAGGAGCTTAGGAAATATTCAAAATAGAGTCCTTACTGTTAGCTTCTTCAAGTGGTTAATCTCCAAGTCTCTATTTAGTCTTTATGGAAACATTTGTTTAGTGTTTAGTGTTTATAGTGCCCCAAGCTGGCTGCTGGGGATAAAGATAAATAAGACAGGTATGTAAATCAGTAAACCTCATTTTAATGTGTGCTGTGATAGGAACAGAAAGAAGGGATTATCACTTGACATATAACAAAAGGAAAAACAAGAAGGCAGTTAGATTAACAATAAACAGTTCTATATATTTCAACTTCACATAGTTTTATAGTGATTTGGACATACTGACATTGGCAGTTATATTCATAATCATGGCCACAAGTTACTAAAGAAGATTTAATCTGTGTTCACAGAATGTTGGTTAAAAAAGAGGGTGGTACATTTATAAACTTTTATTCTGCATAGTGTATTTATGTTTTGGAGTGGATTCTTAAGTTTTTCATTATATTTTGAAATGTTTATTTTTTTTTATGGTTGTTCCAGGGCTTACTGCATGCATTTTAGTTTATCAGAACCTACTTCAGATCTATTCTAACTTAATTCCAGAGAGAGAGATGCTACTCCTCTATAGCTCCATTCTTTTGTTTCTTTCTCCTGTTTTCATTATATATTGCATCTACGTAGGCTACAAAAGTAATGATACATTGCCACTACTTTGTATAACTGATTACAGAAGATGCGGAAAGAAAGGAAGCAAGTATGTATTTACAGATTTTATTATGTTTGCCATCTTATTTACCTTTACGGTTCTTTTCATTTGTTCCTGTGGGTTTGGAATTTTTACATTTATTTTTATTTTTATTATTTTTATTTTTTATTATTTTTTTAAATTTTAATTCCAGTATAGTTAACATACAGTATTATATTAGTTTCAGGTGTACAATATAGTGATTCAACAATTCTATATATTACTCAGTGCTCATTATGATAAGTGTACTCTTAAATCCCCATCACCTATTTGGCCCATCCCCCACCCAACTCTCCTCAGGTAACTGCCAGTTTAATTCTCTCTAGTTAAGAGTCTGTGTCTTAGTTTCTCTCTCTCTCCCTCTCTTTTTTCCTTTGCTCCTTTGTTTTGTTTCTTAAATTCCACACATGAGTGAAATCATATGGTTTTTGTTTCTCCTGATTGACTCCTTTCACTTAGCATTATACTCTGTTACTTCCTTCATGTTGTTGCAAATGGCAAGATTTTATTCTTTTATGGCTGAGTAATATTCCACTGTATATGTGTACTACCCTGCTTTATCCATTTATCTATTGATGGACACTTGGGCTGTTTCTGTAACTTGGCCATTGTGAATAATGTTTCAGTAAACATAGGATGCATGTATCCCTTTGAATTAGTGTGTTTGTATTTTGGGGGGAAATACCCAGTAGTGCAATTATTGGATCCTAGGGTAGTTCTATTTTTAACTTTTTTGAGGAAACCCCATGCTGTTTTCTACACTGGCTGCACCAGTTTGCATTCCCACCAACAGTGGATAAGGGTGCCTTTTTCCCCACACCCTCACTGTTTCTTCTGTTGTGGGTTTTTGCCATTCTGACAGGGGTGAGGGGATATCTCATTGTAGTTTTGATTTGCATTTCCCTGATGATGAACTATGTTACACATCTTTTCATGTGTCTGTTGACTTTCAGGATGTCTTCTTTGGAGAAATGTCTGTTCATATCCTCTACCCATTTTGAACTGGTCTTTTGAGTTTTAGGTGAATTGATCAGTTCTTTCTATATTTTGGATACTAACCCTTTATCAAATATGTCATTTGCAGGTATCTTCTCCCATTCAGTAGATTGCCTTTTAGTTTTGTTGATTGTTTCCTTTGCTGTGCAGAAACTTTTTTATTTTGATGTAGTACCAACATTTTTTAAAATTTTTTATTTCCCTTGCCTCAGGAGACATATCTAGAAAAATGTTGCTATGGCCAATATCAGAGAAATTACTGCCTTTGTTCTCTTCTAGAATTTTTATGGTTTCAGGTCTCATATTTAGGTCTTTAATGTATTTTGAGTTTATTTATGTGTATGGTGAAAGCAAGTGATCCAGTTTCATTTTTTTTACATGTAGCTGTCCAGCTTTCCCAACACCATTTGTTGAAGAGGCTGTCTTTTTCCCTTTGCATGTTCTTTCCTGCTTTGTCAACGGTTAATTGATCTTTTAATTATGGGTTTATTTGGAGGTTTTCTATTATGTTCCATCGATCTATGTGCCCATTTCTGGTCAGTACCATGCTGTTTTGATCACTATAGCTCTGTAATGTGACTTGAAGTCTGGAATTGTGACACCTCAAATTTTGTCTTTTTCAATGTTGCTTTGGTTATTCAGGGTCTTTTGTGGTTCTATACAAATTTTAGGGTTCTCGTTCTGTGAAAAATGCTGTTGGTATTTTGATAGGGATTGCAGTAAATGTGTAGATGCTTTGGGTAGTATAGACATTTTAACAATATTTTCTCTTCCATGAGCATAGGAAATCTATTTTTTTGTGTGTTGTCCTCACTTTCTTTCATCACTGTGTTACAGTTTTCAGAGTATAGGTCTTTCACCTCTTTGGTTATGTTTATTCCTATTTTATTCTTTTTGGCCTACTTGTAAATGGGATTGTTTTCTTAATATCTTTTTCTCTGCATCATTATTAGTGTATAGAAATGCAACAGATTTTTGTACGTTGATATTGTATCCTGCTACTTTACTGAATGATTTATTTATTTATTTATTTATTTATTTATTTATTTATTTATTTTTCCAACGTTTATTTATTTTTGGGACAGAGAGAGACAGAGCATGAATGGGGGAGGGGCAGAGAGAGAGGGAGACACAGAATCGGAAACAGGCTCCAGGCTCTGAGCCATCAGCCCAGAGCCTGACGCGGGGCTCGAACTCACGGACCGCGAGATCGTGACCTGGCTGAAGTCGGACGCTTAACCGACTGCGCCACCCAGGCGCCCCTGAATGATTTTTTTAAATGTATCATTGGATTTGGTTTGCTAGTATTTTGTTGAGAATTTTTGCATCTGTGTTCATCAGAAATATTGGCCTGTAGTTTCTTTTTTAGTGATGTCTTTACCTAGTTTTGGTATCAAAGTAATACTGGCCTCACGGAATGAATTTGGAAGTTTTTCTTCCTCCTTAATTTTTTGGAATAGTTTGAGAAGAATAGGTATTAACTCTTCTTTAAATGTTTGGTAGAATTTGCCTGTGAAGCCATCTGATCCTTGACGTTTGTTGGCTGGGAGTTTTTTGATTACTGGTTCAGTTTCATTGCTGGTAATTGTTCTATTCAAATTTTCTATTTCTTCCTTCTTCAGTTTTGGTAGTTTATATATTTTTAGGAATTTATCCATTTCTTCTAGAGTTATCCAATTTGTTGGCATACAGTTATTCAGAATATTTTCTTATAATTGTTTGTATTCCTGTGGTATTGGTGGTCATTTCTCCTCTTTCATTTGTGATTTTGTTTGAGTTCTTTTCCTTTCTTTTCTTTTTCATGAGTTTGGCTAGATGTTGATCAATTTTGTCAATATTTTCAAAGGACCAACTCATCGTTTCATTGATTGTTCTATTGATATTCTTAGTTTCTATATCATTTATTTCTGCTCTGATCTTTGCTGTTTCATTCCAGCTGCTATTTTAAGATTTTGTTTGTTGTTCTTTTACTAGCTCCTTTATGTGTAAGGTTAGTTTAATTGAGGTTTTTCTTGCTTTTGGGGGTAGGACTGTATTACTATAAACTTCCCTCCTAGAACTGCTTTTGCTGTATCCCAAAGATACTGGACTATTATGTTTTCATTTTCATCTGTTTCCATACAATTTTTGATTTCTTTTTTTTTTTTTCTTGCTTAGCCTGTTCATTGTTTAGTAACATGTTATTTTACCTCTGTGTATTAGTGCTCTTTCCAGATTTTTTTTTTTTTTTGTGGTTCATTTCTAGTTTCATGGCATTATAGTCAGAAAACGTGCATCTTATAACTTTGAAGTTTTTAAAGTTTGCTGAGACTTGTTTTGTGGCCTAAAATGTAATGTATCTGAAGAATGTTCCATGTGTACTTGAAATGAATGTGTATTTTGCTGTGTTAAGATGGAATGTTCTGAATGTATCTGTTAAGTTCATCTGGGCTAGTGTGACATTCAAAGCCATTGTTTCCTTGTTTGTTTTCTGTTGGAATGATCAGTCCCTTGTAAATGGGGTGTTAAAGTCCCCTACTAATACTGTGCTCTTATGTTTATGTGTGTTTTCAGCTATTTTATGTATTTGGATGGTTCCATGTTCTGTGCATAAATATTTATGATTGTTATATCTTCCTTTTGGAATTTCTCCCTTTTTATTATAGAGTGCCCTTCTTCATCTCTTGTTACAGTCTTTGTTTTAAAATCTAACTTTGTCCAATAAAAGTGTTGCTACCCCAGCTTTTTTGAACATCCATTTGCATAACAAATATTTCTCCATCCCTTCACTTTCAATCTGCAGGTATCTTTAGTTGGAAATGAGTCTCTTGTAGGCAGCATATAGGTAGGTCTCATTTTCTTATTCATTCTCATCCTATATATTTTGAACGAAGTATTTATCCCTTTTACATTCAGAGTATTTATTGATAGACATGTATTTATTGCCATTTTGTTACCTGATTTGTGGCTGTTTGTGTATTTTTTCTCTGATTCTTTTCTTGGTCTCTTTCATGGTTTGTTGCCTTTCTTTAGAGATATATTTGGATTAATTTCCCTTTATTCTTTGCGTATCTATTACTGGTTTTTGATTTGTGGCTACCTTTAGGTTTGTGTATAACATCTTTTGCATATAGCAGTCTATATTTGATGGTTGTAAATTTGAACCCATTCTTGACTCATCTCCCCCACATTTTAGGTACATGGTGTCATATTTTACATGCTTTTATTTTGTGAATCTATTGATTAATTTTTATAGATCTACTTATTTTTAGTGCCTTGTGTTTCCTACTTTTCATACCCTGGCTTGTGGTCTTTCCTTTCTACTCAGAGCCACCTTTAGTATTTCTTCTAGGGATGGTTTAGTGGTCATGAACTCCTTTAATTTTTGTTTGTTTGAGAAATTCTTTTTGTTTAAGTTTATTTATTTATTTTGAGAGAGAGAGAGAGAGGAAGAGAGAGAGAGAGAATCCCAAGCAGGCTCTGCACTTGTCAGCATGGAGACTGATGTGGAGTCAAACTCATGAACCATGAGATCATGACCTGAGCTAAAATCATGAGTTGAACACTTAACCAACTGAGCCATGCAGGAATCCCACCTGAGAGACTCTTTATCAGTCCTTCTATTCTGAAGAATAGATTTATATAGAGTATTTTTAGTTGCAGATTTTTCCCTTTCAGCCCTTTTAATATATCACGCCACTCTCTTCTGGCCTGCAGAGTATCTGCTAAAAAATCTGCTGATAGCCTTATGTGGTTTCCCTCATATGTACCTATCGTCTCCTCCTGCTTTTAAAATTTTTTCTTGGGGTGCCTGGGTGGCTCCATCTGTTAAGCTTCTGACTTTGACTGAGTTCATGATCTCATGGTTTATGGGTTCAAGCCCTGAATTGGGCTCTATGCTGACAGCTCAGAGCCTGGGGCCTGCTTTGGATTTTGTGTCACCCTCAATCTCTCTGCCCCTCCCCGACTCATGCTCACTCACTCTCTCAAAAATAAATGTTAAAAATTTTTTTTAAATAAAAATTAAAAAAAAAATATATATATATATATTTTTTTTTTCTTTATCACTACTTCTTGCCATTTTAATTACTGTGTCTTGGTGTGGCTCTCCTCAGGTTGACATTTTTGGAGAATCTCTGTCTTCTGGATCTGAATATCTACTTGCTTCCCCAGATTTGGGAAGTTTTCAGCTGTTATTTCTTTGAATACATTTTCTTCCCCCCTCTTTCTCTCTGTGCTTCTTCTGGGATCCCTGTAATATGAATGTTATTACTTTGATGGAGTCACTGAGTTCTCTGAGTCTGTTCTCACTTCACACATTTTTTTTCTCCCATTGTTCAGGTTGATTACTTTACAGTATTCTGCCTCTTAGGTCATTAATTCATTATTTTGCTTCCTCTAACCTATTTATTGCATCAAGTATATATTTTATTTCATTTATCTTGTTCTTCATCTCTGATTGATTCTCTTTTATATCTTTGTTAAGGGACTCACTGATGTCCTCCACTCTTTCTCAAATCCAGTTAGTATCTTTATGATAATTCATATCCTCTATCTGACATATTAATGATAGCCATTTCTCTTAGGTCTCCTGTTGTAGTTTTGCCCTATTCTTTCATCTGGGATTTGTTCCTGTGTCTCCTCATTTTGTCTAATTCTCTATATCAGTTTCCATGTATTAGGAAAGTCAGTATGTCTTTGTTCTTGAAGATAATGATCGTATAAAGAAGAGGCCCCATGGTGTCCTGCAGTACAGTATCCCCTGTTCCACAGTACTTGGTGCTTGAGGGAATGTCTCCTATGTGTGTTGTGGCATTTCATGGCCTCTTTTTCCTTCAATCCTGTCATTTACAGAGGCACCTTCTGCCTATCATAGAAGTACTTGATCCCTACCTGGGTCAGGTGCATTTTAACAAGGTGTACACTGGTCTGCTCTTGAAGTGATCTGCTGTTGCTGCTGTCAGAACCAAGACCCCAGGTCGAGAGACTTGGTGTCAGAAGGGTTTGTGCTGGTCTTTTGGGGGAGGGTATCCTCACTCAGCACTGGGACTGAGACAGGTGTGACAGGAAAGGGCAGATCCACTGAAGTGCGGGGGGTCGGTCTTGTTGTAACAAGTTAGGTAGCTAGTGTGGGCACCAAGCTCGTTCCTATAGGTGGCCCTGTGTTGATGCTGGGGACTGGGGGAGAGAAATGGTGCCTTCCAGCTCCTTTGGTCTTAGAACAGGAGGCTTTGAAAGAAAGAGGGCCAAATTTCCCCAGTTCTTGCAGACAGCA
The DNA here is from genome assembly GCF_018350155.1 of Leopardus geoffroyi. Classification (NCBI taxonomy): domain Eukaryota; kingdom Metazoa; phylum Chordata; class Mammalia; order Carnivora; family Felidae; genus Leopardus; species Leopardus geoffroyi. The sequence continues at coordinate 166,190,384 of NC_059326.1, read as the reverse complement.
GGACTATAAGCCTAGAATTTCAAAAACCAGTGGCCAGGCTCTGGGAGAGCCGGGACGGCATTAGGAAACTGAGTCTGTACCCTTAAAAAGAGCAGGATAAATAGCAAGCAGAGATACAAGTTTGAAAAAAGCTGGGACACGCAGGAGGGAGAGTGATTTCCTCCTCTCAGAGCATCTGTGAGAGAGGCAGGGATGACATGGAGAGCCCTCCAGGAACAGGAGGCTGGGAAGATGGCCAAGTAGGACTTTAAGTTCCCCTTTTCCCAGGAAGACAAGTAGATGACACTCATATCAGTGTAAGTAATCCAGAAAAAGACCCAAACACTGGCAGAACAAACTTCACAGCCAAAGGTAAAGGACACATGGAAGAAGGTAGAAAGAGTGGGGATGTAGTTTGGGAGTGAAGGGGACCATCACTGTCCATGGTAGGGAGTGAGCTGGGGGCACAGTTAAAGGTGAGAAACAAACTATCACACTGATGAGCCTGGAAGGGGAAGGGGTATCCCCATATCATTTGAAGTCTACCTGTTAAAGCTGACATCTGTTTTCTCTGGTCTCTTTGACCATCTCCTTCCTTGATGTCGCTGTTAATACCTGTGTTTCATGCAGTATCATACTTCACATATTAGGTTCCCCCGCTTGCTGATTAATTGCCCTATGGTTTTGGCTGTGTCCTGGTGCACACACTGCTTGGCAGTCAGATCCAGTTAAAGTCAGGAAATAAGGACAGCCTTTGAAATTTGTCCTGACCCTAGCAGACCTATTTTTAGCTATCTCTTTCACTTGTTCTCTCTGGTGAACTAGATGGTCTGTGGTTTAGCTCATTGTTCTTAATTAAGTTATTATTTTCAAGAGTGTCTTTATAAGTGAACGTTCCCATATACCATTTCAAATAAAGCCAGACCTCAGGGAGTGCTTTGGAGCTCTTAATTTTTGTGGATTTCCTGTCCTTCTGGGCTACTACTCTATGTGCTGAATGTGATTGTAGCCTGTGTTCCCCCATCTCCCAACATGGAATGTCTGCTCATTAAACAAGCTGTGCTTTTGGCTGGTCATGCCTGATGTAGAACCTCTGTTCCATGTGTAGGGACTTGGTAGAGGAAGGAAGCTCCTAACCTTTTTGGATGTACTCACCAGGCACTTAACCTCTTCAATTTAGTGTTGTAAGGGATGAGAAGTGTTGGTGGCCTGCCGCTCACAGGTATGGTAACTCTTGATGGGGTAAGGATGGCAAAAACTGCTCTGTCCTCTTTATTGCACCCACCCTGTACATGTGTACCCTTGATCAAGGTGACCTGGCAATGAGAGGTGACCTGGGTGAGAATAGCATAAACTCCCTCTATTCTTGTAGGATTTTAGGAGATTTTCTAAAATAAATGTTTTTTTTTTCTTTGATATAGGCACTTAATATGCCCTGAGGACAATTTTCAGAGGCCTAATATATTTATATTAATGGTTTTCACCAACTTTTCTTTCTTCTCTAGGGAGAATTTCTGCAAAGTGCCTCATGGTGCCATTATAGGTATAGAATAAGTTCATATTTTAAAGAATACTTAAAATTATCTGAATTATTTTATTTATGTAAAGAACAATATCCTTCCTCAGTAATGTGAGATAAATGAGGTATAACCACAAATGCTGAAAAACAATTTAAGACTACGCTAATTCTATTTAAAAATACAACTTAAAATAAAATGAAAGACATTATAATTCTCTAACCTACTTTGCTATTGCCAGCAATTGGGTCACATATTTACAAATATCATAGAAGTTACACAACACATCCTTGAAAATTCATTACTTGCCTATCATTATAATTTTCACATTACATTTCCTTAACCCCCCCTCTTTCATCCCACCAGCCCAAAAGTTAGTTTCTTTCAGAACATTTTGGAGCACTTCTTAATCATCACCAATATCATCATCATAATAACCTCTGTTATTCCTTTTGGTCCATGAATTTCAAACTCAGTTTATTTTTCTTCTGGGATGAGCATCAAGAAGATTGATCCAATCCATTTGATAAATGGCTTAATAAATATTGGTTTGGAATTAATTTATTCCATGAACATTGATAGACACTTTCTGTCAACTAGTATTCTAAGCATAGGAATTGAGGATACTCAATGAAAGATAAGGTATGATTCTAGCTTTCACTTAGCTTACTGTAATATAAAAAACAGAGAGTTCAGAAAATATACAAATGTAATATTTTTATTATGTACAGTAAAGTAGTTTTTAATTTTCTGAGGTTCAGTTGGTACACAAAAAATGGGTGTCTGATTGAACTGGAAGCACTATACAGCTGCATTTGTTAGTATATCTTGACATAAGGATTCCATATTGTAGGCATAGTTGCAAAATACAGGTGGTTTGAGATGAGAAAGTAGTTCTGTTTGACTACTCTCTCAGGTGTGTCACATCAGAATGTGAACACAAAAACTCTAGAGAGTTAGGGAGTGACCAGATTATAGTATTTTTCATAGTATACTCAGTATTTTTCACAGTAGACAAGAGGAAGCAACTGAATGAATAGTTTGAAGTTGGGAGATAATCAGGATCACATTTTCATTGTTGTTATTGTTATTGGTTTTAGGAAGATTTCTCTGCCAACTTTTGGAAGATTGAGCACCTAGACTAGTTAAGAGACTATAATTAGTATCATATAATAGGCAGCATCAGTGAAGATGGAACAGATAGATATAGGTATAAAAGTTATTAATAAGGTGAAAGAAATAGCACTTCCTTACCAATTTATATACAGACTGAGAGGAATAAAAGATCTAAAGACAAATTCTGGGTTTCATGATTGTGTGACAACATTGATGGTGATGTTATTAAAGAGTACTGATTTTTGGAGGAAAACTTAATGCTTTCAGTTGTAGACACTGTGGTTTTGGTATACCCAAGGGACACCAGTTACTTATGCCTGGTAGGTAGTTGAATGTATAGGTTTGAAGTGCAAAGGAAAGATCTGTGCTAGAGATACATATTTGGAAGTCATTCACAAGTACAAATTCATGAAGTCATGAAAGTGAGGAAAATATCAGTTTAAAAATGCTAAGTCTGAGGGGCAGAACTCTGTGGGAAAGTAACATTTAAAGGGAAGGCAATAAAGAACTTATTTAGGAAAGTGGTCTACCTTTCCTATATTAATGGTAATCTGAGCTTTTTTATTCATTAATTAATTTATTTATTAAATGATAATTTAGTGTCAACAGATCAATTTCCTGGTTTGTTCTAAATTGGAGAACCATAGTAATACATGCTAATGTAAGCTGGTATCTCAGAAAAGACTTACATAGAAACTTTCCACATTTCATTAGAGAAACATTAATATAATAAGGGATTCTTTTAAAAAGTATAAGTACGTGTATGTATCTGTGCTTAAAGAGCTTCTCTAAAAGCTTTACCTAAGTGAATTAACAGATATATCTAAAGCATTTGCTAAGACTTCAGTACAAAATGCCATAGTTAATTCTCCCAGACAAATTAAAGCATATTTTAACCATTTGTGGTCCTTTATTAATTCATTGAAGATTTATATTCTGCTTACATTTTTACCAAATGGTAAACATTTTTACCAAGTTTTTGTGTATGGAGATTATATATTAAAGAGATTAGATAAGTCATTGTATGAGGCCATATAATTAGACAAACAAGCCATTTAATTTTTTCTAAATAATCCTTTTTAGAGAATCTTATAAAAATAATTAAAACATTTTGCCTATATGCTATGCTGTTACAGTATATGAAGTTCTATGCTTGATACTATGTGTGATAATTTATAATTCTTTATAATTTACTATGGCAAGCTCCATAGCTTAGTTGGTTAATGCATTAGTTGGTTAATGCACCTGTCTTGTATAATTTAGTTAGCTTTAAAATTCTGTGAGAAAGCATTTTTTAACTCATCTACACTTTTGAATATATGAGATGCAACTACTTTGCCTGTATTCCATACTTAATAAGAGAATAGACGGGATTTGAACCAGTTGTGTTTGATTCCCAGCCCTATCTTTTCTTTTAGTAGTATCTTGACTTACTGCTAGCAAGTCGGGTTCTCTATAAGCCCAGAAGTCACAAAGAAAATGTATGTACAACTCTCCTCAAAAAACATTATTTTTATTGCTCAGGAAATTCATTACATATAGTTTTGCATTAACTACATGATTTTTTAGTAAGTCTAACATAGCCAACTATTCATTGTTTGCAGAGTTAGGTTAAAAATTGACTTATGCTTTGAGACTATCTAGATAAATATGGATGTATATTTAGATATTCATATATATATACACACATATATACACATACATAAGTATAGGCATAGATATAAACATGCAGGTATTTGGGTATCTTTGTTATAGTCCTTGAATAAGTACAAATAATTAAATGTTCACAAGTTTACTTCATTGTACTCTCTGCCACTCTCTGCTTTTCTAATGAAGAATTAAAGTTTATGCACCAAATGTTGTTAAAAGGTGGTAATGCTCTATAAAAATAATTTCTAAGCATTACAGAGTGCAAAGTGATTGAAAATAAGAAAAGAAAGATAAATAGGATTTTCCTGTCAGGACTGTGCTAAAGTTCCTGCTCTGCTTCTCACTAGTGACATGATGTCAAACACTTATTTTGAAATAAAGTTCTATGTTAGTATAAGAACAATGCTCTCAGTGCCTTCCGTTTTTATGTAAGTTTCAGTTTTTATATCACTGGCAATGTTGGATTAGTCAAGGTTTTTCCCATAGTTATTCTCGTGTGTGTGTGTGTGTATGTGTGTGTGTGTAGACAAAGCAGGGAGGGAGAGATACAGAGAGAGAGGGATACAGAGACAGGAGGGGCGGGGATGGAAAGTGTATGTTTGAGGGAGATAAATGCTCTAATGTATCAAATGTTCCTATACATTTTCAGTATCTTGCAGCTGTAAAAATATAGGTATAACTAATTACCTTGCAAATGTTTGCAATTCTACTTTTGTACGTAGGCTGTGCACCAAAATTGCCATTTTTTGTTCTTTAGTTGAAGCAGAACTCATGACTGACTAAAGGAAATGTCATGTTTTGATGAACATTCTGTTTGCACTAAAATACACAATATGATCCTGGATGAAAATTTGGGAGAGTTGAACTTCTAACCATAAAATAAATATACTTAAGTTACTGAGACTTTACCTTCTTCCTTTCGGAGTTGGAAGATTTCCATAACGATGCTTGAATTTGAAGACCTCACAACTAGGGTCTGTTTTCTACAGAGACTTTCCTGGAAATTCTACACAGAAGAAAAATATTGTATGCCATATATGGTAATGCAGCCTACTTCCTAGTTTTGAACCAGATGGGCTAAAGATAAAAAGATGAAATCCAAGTTTCTTCTTAGTATATACTTAATAGTATGTCAACTAAAACTATTACTGTCTATTCATCCAGTTACCTTTTGTGTTTGAAAATTATTCTTGCTGGGACAAAGGGGTTTGAAAAACCTGGACCTGGCTTTGGAAGTTTCTGAAAAAGGGCCATTTTTTATGACTATTCATCTCACCAAAGTGAAATGTGAAAAGTAGGGATTATAGGCTGTTAAAGTTTTCACAAACAATAGCTAGGAGAAGATAGACAGCAAGGGGCAGTAGTACTGGACAGCCAGAAACATTATTTCTGGTTCCTGGCCAACGAAGTGTATTTTATTGGAAGATGTCACTGCCCTTCCTCACTGTGCGTATCATATACATTTTTTAAATTATCAACTGAATTAGAAGCATTAAAATATCTGGAAAGAGTGTTTTTCTCTTCAAGTATTCCTTTCAAGAATTTGAAAAAAAAAACCTCTTTTTTATGATTGATACATTTCTATAGATATTCAGTTCAAGTAGACAACTTGATTCTTTCCTTTGCATCTAGAGATCCTATTTAATTTCTTGTCCTTAACCTCCCTTCCCTTCAGCTGATAAAGTGCTGCTATGATGCCTGTAATTTCATCCTCATATCTCCATTATTAACACATTCATACCAAATGATTTGTTTTTACTTATTTTTATTTTTTTAAAGATTTTATTTTTGAGCAATCTCTATACCCAATGTGGGGCTCATGCCCTACCAACTGAGCCAGCCAGGCACCAGATAGCAAATAATTTATGATTCCAGCATTGTTTCTAGTTGACTCATGCTAATCTTTCATACTTTTTTGCGTTTGAACCAGTTATTTTCTTAAGTTGAAGCTCTCCTACTTCATCTATCAAATATTTTATCAAAACCAACTTACATTATGAAGAGTTCAAGGCTTTTCCAGGAAGAACTACTTGCCTCTTCCCATGTGGTTCTACAACCCTTTACACATGCTGCCATTTTAACATTTTTCATTACGTGTACAGATGTGTCTAGAACACCTAGAACACTTAGAACACCTATAATACACACTCTATTCAAACCACCAAGCATAATTCTGGGTACAAAATAGGTGGCAAAAATGCTTAATATATAAAGAGACAGATGTGACAGCTTTATGAAGAAAAGCTGGAAAGGCATCTGAGTGGCTCAGTTGGTTAAGACTCTTGATTTCGGCTCACGTCGTGATCTCACATTTGGTGGGATCGAGCATCATGTCGGGCTCTGCATTGGCAGCATGGAGACTGCTTGGGATTCTCTGTCTCCCTCCCTGTGCCCCTCCCCAGCTCTCTCCTTTTCTTTCTCAAAATAAATAAATATTAGTAGAGGAACTAGGGTTCAGAGAAAGATGTAAGAATAGAGAGTGTCTCAAATGTTGCCGATTTTATAGCTTTCTCTGTAGAGAAACAGCTATTTTAAACTAATAAAACACTGTGGTGCCCGGGTGTCTCAGTTGAGCATCCAACTCTTGATTGCAGCTCAGGTCATGATCCAAGGGTTGTGGGCTAGGGCCTCATGTGGAGCCATGCTCAGCATGGGACCCTCTGGAGATTCTTTGTCTCCCTCTGTCCCTCCTGCTTGTGTGCTCTCTGTCTAAAATTAAAAAAAAAATAAAAAATAATAATAAAACACTGTTTTCTTCTTATACACACACCATTACTTTGATATGTGTTATCTTATTTGGATGTAAGACTATTTAAGGAACGAATATTTTAATCAATTATTATAATGTGCATAAATTCATTGAGTCAAATGAATACCCCTGAAAAAGCACAAAGTAAAAAAAAAAGATTGGAAAAAAGTACATATTTACTATAATTTCTAAAGGCATATTTTATTAAGATAGAATTTGGTCCATATATTTTAAAAGTGATATTATGATACCCTACATATTTTAAAGCCTAAGAAATTTGTGCTGAATATATTGCCAACCTAATGGAATATACAGGAAGTGTTAATTTAAATAAAAACAAATAAGACTTTGAAAAAACTTCAGTGACCGCCGAAATGACACACACTGTGTTTTCCTCCCATTTGGTTATCTAACTATGCCTCATGTATTCTAAACTCTCTTTGAATACAGTTTGATCCATGCTTATAATAAAAATAAGAATGCATATAAACAAACCTAATATAATTTGGTAGTTTCAGTGCATAAAGTCAAGAAAATATGTATTATGTATACATATATATCTAGTTTCTATGGTGACCTGGTCACTTGGAATATAGTTTTGCATGAACAATAGTACACAGTCATCACTTTGAATTTCCTGACCTATCTTTTCTGCTTAAATGCTGCATTAGCAGATTTTAGTAGCTAATGTTTAGCATATCTTATAAATTGTATTAATGTTGTCTGTCTGGAGCTCAACAGTTACTTCCAAAAAGACTTGAAGTTTCTTTGAAAGTTTTTTTTTTTAGTTAAGTAAACCTTGAGATTATACAAACAAAATAAATAGGAAAGATGCAGTATATTACACATTTGATTTAATAACCCATAGCTTTTAAATTATAAATAAAGAGAAAACCGGTATGTATAAACCTATGGATTTAAAGGCATTTTGAGGAATCCTTTAAAATTAACACAGTATTTCTATAAGTAGCCTAAGGTAGTATCTTGCCGTGTCGATATAAAGTTGATAATATCAGAGAAAGAACACTGGTCCAGGCATCAGGGTCTCAATGTCAGGTCTGTTAGTGCTACTTATGTTGTGTGATGCAAGGTAATAAACTTTTGAAATTCTCAGTTACCTTATCTATAAAATTAGAAATGAAAGATAATTTTTTTCTTATGAATTAGGTCCAAAAGCATATATAAACTTCAAATGAAAAAATAGTAATGTATTTTAACAATCTTAATGATTACATGTTTTATAATAGCAAAAATATTTTTCTTATAAGTGATAAAAATGTGGAGTCCCTAAAACAATAAAACAAACATTTATATGTAAATGCTACAAAAATTGTTAAATTTTTGTTAAACGTTTATATGTTTTTTTTTTTTCAACGTTTATTTATTTTTGGGACAGAGAGAGACAGAGCATGAACGGGGGAGGGGCAGAGAGAGAGGGAGACACAGAATCGGAAACAGGCTCCATGCTCTGAGCCATCAGCCCAGAGCCTGACGCGGGGCTCGAACTCACGGACCGCGAGATCGTGACCTGGCTGAAGTCGGACGCTTAACCGACTGCACCATCCAGGCGCCCCAAACGTTTATACGTTAAAAAGCTACAAAAATTGTGTTTAAGGAAGTTGTGCAAAAAATAAGAGCTCATACACTAAGGTTCGAAGGTGTCAGGTTAAATTAAAATAGTGTAGTAAAAACGTCATTTGCTTTTTGTTGCTGTTGCTTATCTGTTATATTATACTTGGTTAAATATGCAATGTTTTTAAAAGAAAAATACAACTCTTGATTTTTTGGCAATATTAATATAGCAATAAATAGAGGCTAAAGAACATATTATTAGTTCTTAATTGGAAAAAAAAAAAGAGAGAACTATGAGTGCACCCTTGATTGAGATACACAGTAGGATAACACAGTATCCCTAAGATCACAAAGCACTTAAGAAGATACACCTTTGTGTCAGATGTACCTTGGGTTCTCATATGAATTTACCAAACTTGGGTGAATTCAGACAAGTTAGTTAACTTCCATAAAGATTGGTTATGTCAGATGGAAATGGGGCAGATAACATAAAATGCCCCATAAAATCAATTTGGAGGTTATAAGTAAATGTGCAAGAAGTTCTTACCATAATACCTAACTAGTAGATATTAGCTTTTCAATAATATACTATAGTTTATTGGATAGAAGATAAAGGAATTCTGTTCTTGTTTCTAGAGATGTAGAAGCAAATTTGTAATATGGTCATCCTAATATGAAAAATGTCATGTGTTTCATTAAGGCTTAGTGGTTTTTGCTATGATACTTTATACAGGAGTGGATGGTGTTAAAGGAGGATTATTTAACATAATGTAACATGCAGTGTTTTTGTTTTTATTTATTTTTTTCTTTTGGCGTGGCTTCTGTCTCTATTGCCAATGTGCATAATGTAATTAAAAAGCAAGGAAATATGTGAATATACTTGTGGTAGCTAGTTGTAAAGGAAGATGACAGTAACTCTAGGATTTTGAGTGATTGCTGTAGTAAAATTGGAAGTGAAATTATTATAAATTGCAATGAAGAGAATTTAGGAACAAGAATTACTTGATACTTGGACTACATAAAAATGTCATGCATTCATTTAATCCTAAAGTTTTGTTGAAACAAGTAAATGAGAATATGGTTATAAGATTAGGGAAGAGTGATTTAAAATTTTTTTAACTGCATTTATTATTCTGCAGTGAAAGTGTTTATGGGTGCATTGTCATGGATGGCTAGGAGAAGTAAGTGAACTGAAATAGAAGTATACACCACTACCTGACATTAAGCACCAAGCATCTGTTGTCCTTATACTTTGTTATTCAAGTCTTAAAGAGTCATGTGTATGTTTGCACATGTGTGTATCTTGCATGTACACATGTATGTTTGTATATGTGTGTATGTAGAATAGAGAGTCAATTTATTAACTCCAGGAAATCAGACACTTCTTAAAGGAGAAATGAAGAGAATAGATGACATTACAATTTATCACTTAAAAGTAATCATTCTGAAAATATGACTATTGTGTGGGTTGCATTCACCATTCTTTGTATAAAAGAAGCAGAGGAGAAGTAGAAACATTGGAGATAATAAAGTATATTTGATAATAAAGTGTAAAAAAAAACAAGAGTGAAGAATTTCCAGCATGATCCATTTGACAAAGTAAATTATTAATTTTCATAAGGAAAAAATTCATAAAGCAGTTAGAAGAGATAAAGTGTATAAATTAGGTATATATATATATTTTTTCCCAAGAGAAAGGACTTAATACATACTTGCTGGGATTCAAAGGAAAAAGAAAGATAGGTTAGAGAGATATTCCTTGCTTAGGCTACTATTTCTAAAGCCTTCTGGGGCTCCATAGGTGTCCCCAAATTGATAAGTTATAAAAATGTCTTACTTTTTATGTAGATAGAGAAAGCAGTGAACAGATCTAGGCTGCTGTTACTCAGTGAGATTTAAGTGATATTTTAGGTAATTAAAAGGAGAGAAAAAGTGTATTATTATTTTTAATTCTTTGAAAGTTGAACTGGAAATTCCAATTATCACACTCTATGTTTATACTCAAAGTGTAGAGTTCCGTACAAACACACTGAGATCTACATTGAAACATTATTTTTATAATACAGGAAACATACCCGTTCATTTATTTGGCAATTATTTTATTCTACTCGAATTCTGTTCATTAATATTGGCTTATAATAACTTAAATCTCTAGGTGGAGAATATGAAATCCAACTTCTAGGAAATAGTATAGTGATGGTGTTGTTAGTATTTGGCTTGTGCTTTGAAAATCAAAGGTTACATGATCAAATGTATGCAACATTGATTTAAGGAAGTACTAATATCAATATTGAGAACTAGATTGAACTATGTAAATTTTGTCTAGAGAGTTCAGAATACATGTGAGGTATAATATAAATGTAATACATTAACTCTCTAGCCAAACTCCGAAAATATTCTTTCCTCCATCCCTATTCAACCCAGGGATTCCAGAATTGTCCAAAAGATATTTACTTGTATCTGCATTGCTTAACATTATAATCTCTTTAATAAATGGTGTTGGAAAAACTAGATACCCACATGCAAAAGAATGAAATTGAATCCTTATTTTGTACTATTCACAAAAATTAGCTTGAAATGGTTTAAAGACTTAAACATAAATCCTGATACTCTAAAACTCGCAGAGCAAAAGATAAGGAAAAAACTCCTAGATACTGGTCTTGGCAATGATTTTTTTTTTTTTTTTGGCTATGATACTCAAAAACACAGGCAAAAATAAATAAACATATGAGACTACATCAAACTAAAAAGCTCTGCACAATAAAATTGACCATCAACAAAATGAAAAAGCAACATATAGAATGGGAGAAAATACTTGTAAACTTTATATCTAATAAGGGGTTAATATCCAAAACATATAAAGAATTCATACAATTAATAACTAAAAAATAAAAATAAAAAATAAACTGATTTAAAAATAGGTAAAGGGCCTGAAATATACTTTCCCAAAAAAGACATACAAATGTCCAACATGTACATGAAAAAGTGCTCAATATCACTAATTATCAGGAAAATGCAAACGAAACCACAGTGAGATACCACCTCACACCTGTTAGACTGTTATCAAGAAGACAAAATAAATTTTGGTAAGGGTGTGGAAAAAAGAGAACCCTTGTACCTTGCTGATGGGAAGATAAATTGGTACAGCCATTATGGAAAACAGTATGAAAGTTTTTCTTTAAAAAAATTTTAATGTTTTTATTTTTATTTTTGAGAGAGAGAGAGAGAGAGAGAGGGAGAGAGGGAGGGAGTGCAAACAGGGGAGGGGCAGAGAGAGAAGGAGACACAGAATCCAAAGCAGGCTCCAGGCTCCAAGCTGTCAGCGCAGAGCCTGATGCGAGACTGTGAGATCAAGACCTGAGCCTAAGGTCAATGCTTAAGCAACTGAGCCACCCAGATGCCCCTAAACAAATTTATTTTTAATTATACCTCAATAGAGTTAGAAAATAAGGGTACTAAGTAAAATCTATGTGAAGAAATGAAAGAAAAATATAATCAGTTTCCTTCTTTTTGATTTTACGTATTAGATAATTTTAAGCTGATGAATAGTTTTTAGAACATCTTACTTTTGTAACTCAGTTACCTCTTATGCACCCACTAATAATATTTACTGTATAAAAGAAAAAATAAATGCATAATATCTGAGTTCCTCTAAGATCCCATGACTTAAGCTCATGTATTAAAAAAGATTTAGGAACTTAAAATATTTCTGTACAGCAACTGCTTGCAGTGATAAGTGTTAGTGTTTTGTTTTGTTTTTTCCTTTCCACCAGATTTTGGTAGAGTTTCAAAGTAGGAAAATGCCACTTTAATTGGCTTTGTTTTTTAAAGATTTTCTTAAACAAGGTTACATTCACCATTTTTGATGTAGGGCCTGCCTCTCTCCTCACCTGTGAGCCGTGCAAAGTAGGAAAAGAGATCCTTGGCAAGGAAAGAATGACACAGTAAAATATTTTATTGTACTGATTTATTTTTTGGAATTGAATCTAAAGAGAAAGGAAATGAATGATCTTCTACATGACGTCACATTTGGAGATTTTTCCTTTACAATAAAAATATGAAAAGATTCATTTATAACTAATCAAATTGTTTTCACCTATTCATTTCTTGAACTAGACAGAAATTGATAATTGAAAGAGGCAAGAATATGAATGGGGGTGAATTGTGAGGAATACTTCTTTTGTAAACTTTTGTCGCTAGAGGTTTTAGGTTTTCTAGTTGTCCTGCCCTAAATTATACCATATCTTAAATAGGACTGTGTTCTGTTTCTTAACTTGTCTTGTTTCTTTATTAACTTCCACACTTAAAAAAAAATGACAATATTCATTTCTCCATTACCCATGTCTTATTTTAGTTTGAGTAAAAAAAGTTACATCAGCCAATTATTTTTTCCTTAAGGTATTGGGTAATTTTCTTTATGAACATGCCCTACAGCCAATAACTAAATGTTCCTATCTGTAACCTTGAGAAATATTGCAATTCAGTCATAAAAATTTTCTTTTTATATATGGGAAATATAGTTTATTCCAGAGTTATAAAGTCCTAATTTTTTGTATCCTCTTTTGACCTAAATTGTAATAGTCATATTCTATATGTATGATATTAAACTCCAGAATTTTTACTTTGCTCATGCTTAGCTGTTGTATTTTTTCTTTATAGCAAAGAGTTATTTAACTATCACCATTGTTTTTTTCTTCCAAAACTGCAATATAAATAATAGTTCCTAAGTAACTTTGTACTGACCAGTTATGGCTATCAAAGCTTATTATCAAAGCTTAATTAAAAGCAGTATCTCAAAGCTATAATCTATGTCGATGGGAATAGATTTAAATGCCTTTTACAAAAATTACTATGACAAAGTCATCTGTTTATATCAAACCGAATGGTTCACGGCATGGATGGGTATTAAAACCATCAGATCTAAAGACTAATATTTGCTGAATATAGGAAACATACCTTTCTCAGATATATTGGTGCATAATCTAACAATCAAAAAAATAAGTCAAATTATGTGACAGTTAAAAAGATGAGAAAAAAATATGATCAAGTGTTCAAATATTTGTGTTATGAAATATTAATTATATCTACTCTTTGTGAATGACAGGGCTATGTCATTAGGTATCATTTCTACTGAAAGATATGTCATATCTTAATGCTGCTCAAGTGGCTCAGATTAATTAAAATGCACACACATGCGTGAAAATGAGTAATTCTCCTGTAACAGCAATACAATGTTGACCTAATAATGTGTGGCTGAAATTTTTGCTTCATGTATGAAAGCAGAAAGAAAACTTCTTTAGGGATTAGTATTTAGGGAGTATTTAGCGAGTGGCATTGTCCAAAGGAAAGCCATAGGATTAAAACTGACTAATGCTTATTAATTCCATGACTTTGGGCAAGTGAGTTCATCTTTAAGAGACTCATCTTCACTTCTCTTTCCCTTATCTGTAAAATGGAAAAATAAAAATTGCCTTTTAGAACTAAACAACGTAAATCAGAAATGCAGAGCACGATAGCTGATACTTTAATATTGTTCAAAATTTGGTAACTGCTTTTACAGTTGCTGTTACTTCCAGTGTAACTGTAAGTACAGAGTTTGCTGTTGGTAGTGTTGGCTGTGACTCTTTTGCACTAAAGAATGATTTCTTTGTAAACTAACAAAATGGCTAAGGCACTTACAAGTTAAAACAGCCAAACATAGTCAGAGGTCCAGCCTTCAGCTCCTCTTTTAAAATGCATTGTAAAAAGTGACACAAAGTTCGTGGGATGGTTTTTATAGTTCTTTAAAGATATCTGGATCCTGAAATAAAAGTCAAGCAAAGATCTGTGCTAAAATCAGTTTTATTCTCAGAATCCATGTAGCTTTAAGTTATGTTTCAAATTATGACTGAGAGTACAGAATATGAGTATGAAAGGAATTACTCTGCCTACTCCTCGATTTCACAAAGGAACAAGATTTAGAGTTTAAGTGACTTGAACAAAGTAGTCACTCTTCAGAACCAAAGTTAGAATTAGAACCATTTCCCTCCAACAGGTTGCTTTTCTAAAGTAGCCCAGGAACCACCTAATAATGTGACATTGTTTTTCATCCACCTTGCCAGTTGACTATACATTGGTTCAGACTATTTCTACTTCATCATTCCCTAATTAAAACATAAGACAGCTATAAGTACTGCATTGAAAGAGAGAAGTCTACCAGTTTTTGAGGAGGTATTTTCGCTCAATATCCTGATAACACAGTGCCCCATACTTCCAGAGACACTGCCTTCAGATACCAATGACAAGCAAAAAGATCTCTCTCTAAATCAATGGATCTATCAGTGTTTTCTCCATTCCCAAATTTTAAGACTGTCTTGGTTTCACCCTTCCAAAATTCTCAGTTCCAGATAATATTATAATTCATGTTATTCCACCAAATGAAAACCAAGTAAAAGTGTAATTTATGTTTCTATAAGATAACATTTTTTTCCAGTTGGGGTAAGGAGTATGTTGGAGAGCACTTAAATTCTAAATTAGTTATAACCTTAACCAATCAGTGCACAGATTGCTTATTAACAACAAATAATAACACTGAATTTTTAAAATAGTATTTTATGAATCACAGTTGCACTGTGAAAAATGTAGAACATACATAAATAAAAGAATTACCTGAACTCTTAACCCCAAAACTAAACATTACTATTAATTTATGGTATGTGAATTTCTCTAACTTCTTTTAATTGGAATGTGGCTCTTTGTGGATCGTGAGATAATTTTAAATGTGAAAAATTTTTCATAGACAATAGGACTCCTGTAATTTTGATATTTAGTCACATCTTCATGTTATGATTCTCAGTTCATACACTCCCTCCTTGATTTGTTTTAGCTTTTCAAAAATTATATATAGGGATGCCTGGGTGGCTCAGTTGATTAAGCCTCCGACTTCAGTCAGCTGAAGTCATGATCTCACAGTTTGTGGTTCGAACCCTGCATTGGGCTCTGTACTGATGGCGCAGGGCCTGGAGCCTGTTTTGAGTTTCATTTCTCCCTCTCTCTCTCTGCTCCTCCCCTGCTTGCACTCTGTCTCTCTTTGTCTCAAAAATGAATAAGCATTAAAAAAATTAAAAAAAAATAAAAGTCACATAAAATAGACATACATGATAGATGGAGATATATAAGATAGGTAGGTAGGTAGTAGATAGATAGATAGATAGATAGATAGATAGATAGATAGATTTTCTTCAAGTTCCTCTAAATTCTTCCATTATGTCAACCTCAGAGGTAGGGTTTTCTGGTGTTCTCTTGTCTTGAGGACTTGTAAAATTTCATAGACCAATTATACTTTGTCCAGATTTTTCTATACCCAGTGCTTTGAATCAAAAAAAAAAATCTAAAATTTTCCAAATCTTATAATCCAGATTTTAATTTTTCCCCCTTATTACTACTGGGTCAGAGATCAAGATTTTGTTTCATGCCCCGCTAAATTTATTTCTAATTCTTTGATCCTATCAAAATCCATAAAATTAAGAGATGTACTAAATAATTTCATTTCTAATATATATGATATTACACTTCAATAAATATCAGAATTCACTAGATTATGCTGTGGTAAGAACCACAGCATTTTGTTTCTTAAAAAACCAAGGGGTAATTCCTTGCTTAAGCTACATATCCATCATCAGTCAACTAGAAGGTCATTATTCATGTACTTATTTTCTTCACTCTGGGATCCAAGCTGACAGAGTGACCATTATTTCCTGGACAGAGGAAAAGAGAAGGAAGTGAAGCATGTGCTGACTTTTTAAGCTTCTGCCTGGAAGGGACACATATCACTTTTGTTTATGTTCAATAAGCCATATCAAGTCATGTCACCCAACTCCAAATGGATAAGAAAGATGAATTCTACCATGTGTCTGAAGAAACAAAAGCCAAAATACCTGTGAATAGCCTCACATGTAGGTAGAGAGTATGACATATATTCTGTAATCTGTTTTTCTCATGATTTAATTAAAATATTTTACCCCAGTGTAGCCATTTGCAATTATTTTAACTACCCAACAGTATTATTTTTATGAATATAAACCATAATTTAGCAGATTTCTCAGTTTTTACCTAAAGGCTCATTTACATTCTTATAAATATAAACCATGCTGCTGCTTTCTTTATTTTATACATACAACTGCACAAAATTATTTCCTCAGGCTTTATAGTTCTAGAAAAATTGCTGACACAAGTACTATTGCTCAGATCACTCTTCACATAGAACCAATTCATAGTTCTACTGTCAGCATTGTTAGTTCTTCATATCTTGTCCAAAAATGAGCATCATTTTGTGTTATCTTTTGTCACTCCAATTTGTAAGGAATGTGACTTCAGTTTTTAATAGACATTTTGTTCATTACTTACAAGGTTTTCATTAGTTTTATTTTAGTAATTTGGATGTCCTATATGAATTCCCCCAAGTTTAAAAACTAACTTAAACCAGAAATTAAAATAATTTATATATTCTTTTTTTTTTTTTTTTTTTTTTTCTTTTTCTAAAGGTTGGGAATAATAGGGGGATAATTTATATATTCTTGACATAAAGGTAGGCATATAATAGCTAGAAGTACTAAGGAATGCAGGCACAGCAAATATATTAATTTTTAAATTAAATAAAATTAATTAACAAGAGTATATTTTTGTTAAATAATAAAAAAGATTATTCTTGGGTAAAATTTACTTAAAAATTACTCTGAAAGTTTACTATTTCATCATTCCCTATAAGTCTAAGCTTATTGAAGAAACCTTCTTATTTAGGTATGACTACCTGAGGATATATTAGGATCGGGAATACTAATGCAGAACAAAATGTTACATTTGTGTTATAACTTTTTAAGAGTTTATTTATTTATTTTGAGAGATAGGGAGAGCAGAGGAAGGGCAGAGAGAGGGAGAGAGAGAATCCCAAGCAGTCTCTGTGCTGCCAGAGCAGAGCCCAACACAGGACTTGATCTCATGGACCACTAGATTATGACCTGAGCTGAAATCAAAAGCAGATGGCCAACTGACTAAGTCACCCAGGTGCCTCTGTGTTATTATTTTTATTTATAATTCACTTATAAAGTTTTTTTATTTTGTGTTTTCAACATTTTTTGAAATTTTTAGGTGAATCTTTTTTAAACAACTTAAGAATCAATATTTCTTTTTGCCCTCACTATGGAGACCTTCTCACTCTTAATTTTTAAGTTAAACCATTTCCATATTTTTGGCATCACTGATATTATCCTCCCATATTATTTTGTATTTTACTCTTCCTTTATAGCCTTCTATTTGAGTGAATTTTGGGGAAAATTTGTTCCTTCCCCAACCTTTTTCTTATGGGCAGTTAGGGTATATACTGTGTATTTCCTGAACTATGTTGATTCCTTTATTGTCCAGATGTTGGAATTGTTATGCAGATAATTATTTGAAACTTTAATCTGAAATCCAAACTTTTTAGATTTCTTAGTCATGGAAAGGAAAGAGAATAGAAACAAAAATCACAAAAGAGTCTGTAATTCCTATATATCTACAAAAGGGACTTCATTTCATGAGATATGTTTCGAATTATTTTCCACTGCATTTGTAACTTTAAGCTGAAAATGTCTTATCTGAATGACAGCTGCCTTCAATCTTTGAGACACTTTGTTTTTGACTCAATAAATATTTTTTAGTTTATTGTTTTTAAAGACATTGTGAAAGATAAAAAGACATCAATATAATGGTAAATCTGTACAATGAATTTTCCTTTGAGATGCTTGAAAGCATGCAGTGACACCATGAAAATTTCTTGGCTTTATACTTTTTATAAAATTGGCTTTAAAAATTCTTCTATTTCCTGGACTATGTTGAAGTTTAAATAATTTGTAATTATCCTAAATGTTATAAAATAAACATTTGTTGAGTCATTTTTACATGCACGCAACATACCAACAAATATTAGTTAGTTTTGATCAATAACATGCCTGCCCAAAACTCCTTACTCTATCATCAAAGCTAAAATTCACAGACCCTACTTGGAAGGATGTGTATATGTGCATGTATTGGGGTGCAAATTTAGAAGTATTCAGGATTGGAGTTCTAATGACTGTTTTCTTAAGAAGCACACATACATATGCTGAAGATAAAACTACCATAATCATCTACAACAATGATCTATATAAAAGATTTTAAACCACAGTCATAATGCAGAGCATCATCAGAAGAAAAGCTGCATAGCCAAAGTGCATTTTGAGTAAGGAATCTACATAATTTTATTCTTTTTTTTTTCCTAAAAATCTTGGAAAGATAACAGTGTTCTAATACATTTTGAGCCTTGTTGATATCACACTTGCTATTCATAAAATTTGTTGAAGAGTGTTTAATTACAAAGCCCAAAAATTATGTGCCATTTTTACAAAAAATATTTTAAAAAATTACTTTACATGTATAAATTCATTTTGAAATATGGTGAGCTTAACTATATGAAAATTACTGATTTACTTGCTTTTTATGATCATTATACCAAGCAGTGCTAAGTGATCATGTATCAATGTCATTTGCTATAGACTTAGCTACTTGTGTGGTAGAAACCCAGAGTTTCTTTTTTTCTGTCTCTCCATGTCTAGAAATGTTATCTATGAGAAACATGAGAAACTGCTCAAGATTTACCCAGATGTTTATACAAATTAATGATTTAAAGGAGGAAATAGATAGTAAGTGATGTTGGGTGATATTATTAAGTGGTTTCTCTTAGTTAAAAACTTATTTATAGAGTTTGCAAAAAGTCCAGATAAGGCCAATAGCCTATAGGCCAGCATAATATAAAAATTACAACTAATATAGATACAGGTATGTTAGCAAAAGTAATTCAGTGATTTTTGTCACAATTAGATTCTGATATGTAAATATCTATTAAAGGAAAAAAATGAGAGGATTCATAAAATAGGTAATGAATATTATAGATACTTCCTTGTATGTAAAAACAAAAGTTGAACTTAATGTGAAAATAACTAAAGCCATTGTACTGCATTTAACTTGGTGATTTCAGTGAAGGAATATGTCATCAGGTGCCCTGAAAAGGTCAGTACTCATAGTACTATTTATGAGAAAGTAAGTGTAGAAATATATTAGAGAGAGACAGTGTTTTCCTGTTTTCCTGAAATAGGAAATGAAGTGGAAACTGAATGAGTCATGAGAGTTTAAGAAAGATGTAGTAAAAATTGATCCATATCATTTCTTTACGGTTTTACAAAGTATATATGAAAGCCTTAGAAGAAATTAATATCAAGTGCATTTGAGCAAATAAAAGGAAATACTTCACACAGCATTGTGGAAATATATTGCCTTTAGAAGGTCATAGAGTCAAAAACTGTAACTGATTAATAGGACCAATGATAATATTTGTATTGGCTAACATGAGGAAGTTGGGGCCAGCTCCATGCTAGCTTCAGGGACTTTTCTCTGAACTTCATCCAAAAGCACTTCTAGCTTGGGGGCCCTGAGTGTGCTTAATTAACTCCGTCTGACCTAGTCATATAGAGTAAAGGCATCAATCTATCAGATTGGCTCACTTTCTTCCAGGGAGTTGTAGGTGAAGGTCTTCTACCTATATTTGGATTAATGAAAACAAATTGTCTCCTCTTCCAACACACACACACACACGCACATGCAGGCACACCATAGAAGAAAACATGGTGTGGTAAACTCAGCACTTTGATGAGTTCATAATATTTCCTGTCCTGAATCTATGGACATAATGTAGTATAATAGGCAAAATATACAAGTAAGAGTCAGAAAATCTGGAGTAAAAAATGGTGTCTTCTTTTTACTGACTGTGTGACTTCAGGCAAACCATAGACAACAGGCTTCTTAGGCTTATTTTTCCCCACGAAAATAAAGGAAACAATCATAATAAAACTCCTAGGGATATAAATCCTAAGTCATTAATAAAAAATTTAAATTATATTTTTGTTGAAAATCTATTCACATTTGGAGAAGTCTCTACAATATATGAGGAGAAAATAAAGCTTATTTTGGACCTTCCTGTATTTTTTTCTTTTTATGAGTTTCACTTTTTCTAAATACTAATTCTGTTCGCCAGATGCCAGAGTCTGTACCACTTCCTGCCCGACCAGTATATATGCACATTTATTGCACATTATTTTATTTGAGCCCATTCAAGAAAACTACTACCTTAGTCAGTAAAATGAAGGTAAGTAAATGAAGGTTAGTGATGGGAAAATTACCTACAAAGGAGGATGTTTGACTGGGTCTCATTGTCTCTTTTCCAAGGTTCACTTTCTCCTTACATGTTTTTCACCAAGATAGCTTCAGGATTGCTTGCTCCAGCGATGAATCATTGGTAACTAAATTTTGGGAACTTGATTTTATTTATTTATTTATTTATTTACTTACTTACTTACTTACTTACATACTTACTTTTGGTAAAGATGGTTAAAACAGGCAGCAAAAAAACTGAACCCTCTCCCATAATATCAGTGGAGCAGCTGCTCAGTAAGATACATTTTCCCAACCATCCTCCCCTCCCCTTCTCCTGTGATCTCTAGGCATCCAAGTAGAGTGATGTGATAGAAAAATCCTAACACGAAAAAATCCAGGTCTCTAAATCACTATGTAAAGGAAACCTGCCTGCCAACTATAACACTTACATTGAACTGCTTTAAGAATTAGAAATAAGCTTTTATTGTGTTAAGCCACTGAAATTGTGGGATTTATTGTTTAAACCTACAAATATTACTCAAGCCAATACACAGTTATACAGACTAAATAAATTTAGACCATGCATGCAGACATTTGTAAGTGCTGGGAATAACAGAAAAAGTGAGTCTGAGATAGACGTTGGTACTCTGAACTCCTGCAATTGCACTTTATTCAAGGTTGCAGACACTGCTTTTGGATCTCATCTCTTTGGTCTGCTTCCATACGTAGGATACTATCTTAGCACCTTTTATTCAGAAGCCAGACATCTTCCCTCTGAAAGACAAATGCAGGAAAGTAAAGTCCAAAGAGGAAAAGAGGAAGGGGTATTTTTTAAAATCTACCAATGTAAAGAGGATTACCTTATGCTTGTTTTCATCTTCTAATTATCAGCCACTTCTCAATGTGAGTGAAAGGGGTGATGACATCCCTTTGAAGAATATTCAGTTTACTCACAAAGTTATGTTCTAATCCAAGGATGATGATAAAATAATTACTATCTCAACATTTTTAGAAACTACAATATTCAAACTAGAAAAATATTTATAATATATGTTATCAGGAATATAATTGCTTTACAACTCATTTTCCTATCTTCCTTCTGTCTTCTGATCAATAAGACAAAGATCAGAAAGCCGCTTTTTTTGGTAAAAAGTCAGATAGTAAATATATTGGACTTTGCTGAACATATAGCCTATGTTATAAATACTCAACCTTTGCACTGGAACATGAACATACCATAGACAATACATAAATGAGTGTGGCTGTGTTCTAATAAAAAACAGGCAGTGGGCTGCATTTGGTCTGCAATCATACTTTACCAATCTCTGATTTAAGAGACTAATTTATTAATTGTTCTATTTTTAGTTCCTTTTCTTTTCCAAACTGATCACAGTTTGATTTCAAATAACTCTCTTATCTGTAAGGAATGTGGTAAAGTGGGCTTTGTGGATCCCAATTAAAAACTCAGCTTTTCCCCTATCAAATTCTGATTCAATTAAAAAAATTAAGATAGTGGGGCGCCAGGGTGGCACAGTCGGTTAAGCGTCCGACTTCAGCCAGGTCACGATCTCGCGGTCCGTGAGTTCGAGCCCCGCATCAGGCTCTGGGCTGATGGCTCAGAGCCTGGAGCCTGTTTCCTATTCTGTGTCTCCCTCTCTCTCTGCCCCTCCCCAGTTCATGCTCTGTCTCTCTCTGTCCCAAAAATAAATAAACGTTGAAAAAAAAATTAAAAAAAAATTAAGATAGTAGATAGTGACTTAAACATTATTCTGTTGCCAATATATTGATATTTGAATATGTGTCTTGGATATTTCCAAAATGAATTTTTATGAACCCTAGAACTAGATCAATTTGCCTGCTCAGTTAGGGAAGGTAATGGGCCATTACAAGCTTCACTATGGAGGAAGACCTCTGTATAACAAAGTTTGGAGGAGTGGTGCAGAACAGAGTATACTTGCTTGTGTGTAAGCTCAGTCCTAATATTAAGGAAAGAGAAATGGGTGAATACAAATCTCTAGTCTTTTGTTAGTTTGTTTCCTTCTAAGTCCATTATTCTAGTTAAACCGTTTTGGTCTAGTATGTTTTTGTCCAAGGGTGAGAAGGCATGATAGAAGGGTTGGGTGGGGCAGAAGAGTTCAGCCATCACTCAGGATAGTGTGTTCCCATGAATTAAAGAAATTCATCCAGTTGAAAACAAGACACAGACATAAATACCAGTTGTACTGCACAATACAGTTGCCATAAATTACCAAAATCAAAGTTAAAGAGATTCATACGCTGAAGTCTCATGTTTAATGTCACAGGACCTAGCTTGAACCAGACATTTTGCTTCCTCAAATGCTACTTCATGTGTGTTTTTTTTTTCCTGTATCTTGACCCAATGTACCAGATATTGCAGGTGGCATCTTCATATAGTACCAAAAAGAAAAAAATGCTTTTAGACCATGTTATCTGTATCTAGTTCTCCAAGAAAAGTCTTCTGCACCTCATTACATCCCCAGCAGAATTAATTGCTTCCTTCCCTAGTGTTTCATTAAGCTCTGCTGAAAATGCCAGAAGACAACTTTTAATAAAGTATTATGATTAATTATACATATTTGTTTTTCCTTACCTAGTTGACCATAATTAACATGCTGTATTCCTACCATGTGCATCATGGTCAGTCAAGAAAAGCAAATATGTACAATTATCCATAATACCATACATGGATGAATATTAATATATGCTTATAGATATATAATATAGGACTATAATGTTTATTATAAATATATTATTAAGTGTAACGGTGATAAGTAATTATCTTTAAGGAACAATGAAAAGTATTGAAATTTCAGTGTCATGAAAGTCTGTGTGTGACTGGGGTTTGGGTGTTGCAGGAGACATTTAAGAGCTTGCCCATATCTCTCAAATTATGTCTCCCTGATTACCACTCTATGGATAAAATATAGGTTACAAATTTTGTGTAGTTTTAAAATAGGAGGCGCAATTCAGGAAGATTGTTTAAGAGAGTAAACTGACAGGATTATATAGGTATGTAAAGGATGAATGGTCATGAATTTTTCTTATATGAGATATTAAACAATGTTTGATCTTTTAAAGAATTTTTAATTAATTAGATAATTCACCAAATTTCTAATTTTTGAAATAATACTTCTTTTAAACAATATGTAATTTAATGATCTAAGATTTTTAAAAATATTTCACATCACCTACTAATAATAGTTATTTTCTCTTTATTTCAGTCTTCATATATGTTTATATATAACTGATGTTTGAACGAAAAAATGTTGCACAAAGAAAAACACAAACTAGGGTTTTGAAGAGTTTTCCATATTTTGTCACTATTGAAAAACTGTTGAGAGAATAATGGCTGTGTGATATTTACCAAGGAAAGTAAATAGTTTTTACTCAACATATAGTATGTACCAGACCCCATGCATGTAATTTCATTGAATGACATTACAAGTCTTATCTAACAAACAAACACTGGAGGTACTAAATGTCACAAAGAGGAGATGTGGAAGAAGTCAACTCTATTTAAAAAAAAAAAAATAGACATTACAGTGGTAATGTCAATATTATGTTTAAAAACATAAAAGTGATAATTAGATATATACTAAAAAATTGTGTTCAACCAGTAGTTGTTGAGCTCTTTGTCTGTACCAGACTGGACTTTAAGAGTCTAAAACATATACAGTTTAAAATTAGAATAAAAATTCACTCTGACAAAAGTATTCTCTTAGGAATTTAAATCTGTTAGCTTTTGTTATAAACATATTTTTCTTATAAAATTTAAATAAATTTCAGCTCTATTTGTATATTCCCATTTAGGAAGTTTTACCTGAGAATCAGTCCTAGGGAAAAAAAAATAGATCAGTTTTAAACAGAAGAGATAAGCTGAAAGATCAGATAGCTTTGTTGGATTATCCTTCACAGCTTTCCTTTTTGTCTCTTACATCCCATTAATATCTTTATTTTGATTGACTATATTGGATACTTGCAGTGTTTTTCATATCTTTTAAAAAATTATTATGATCTTGGGGCCCCTGGGTGGCTTAGTTGGTTAAGTGTCCGAAATCGGCTCAGGTCATGATCTGATGGCTTCTGAGTTCGAGCCCCATATCAGGCTCCATGCTGACTGTATAAGCTGCTTGGGATTCTAGCTGTTTGCTCTCTTTCTGCCCACCGGCCCCCCCACCCCCCGCCCCGCCTCCGCTCATGCTTTAATGATCCTGTTTCAAAAAAAAAAAAATTACTATTTCCTAGTATAAAATCAGGTCTATCAAAATTTCTTGGTATGTAAACATCAAAAAACATAATTTTTGAAAATAAATACTTTTAGGATTGTGAAATCAATATGAAACAGTCTAATAAAACAGTTTCATTCATATTCTAGCTTGTGTAATTAGTAATGCAGATTTTTAGTTGTTTCCCCAAAGCAGGTCACATAATGTCTTTCTCTCATCAAATGTTATCAATACCTTCTATTTTAACCCAGTACTATTTCTGTCAGATTCATTTTAAATAAACATGTAATTTATTTATTGAGAAAATTGTGTACAACCTTTTAATACTCTATATGTCTATAGCTTCAGATTACTTGGGACAAATACACAATAAGCAGATCTGAAAAGACACTGAGTGTTATGTAAACTTTGCTAGGCGCTTTTGAGGTTTTGCTTAATTGTTACTTATTTAGAAAAATCTGCAGGGTTCCTGGATGGCTCAGTTGGTTGAGTGTCCAACTTTTGATTTGGGTTCAGGTTATGATCCCAGAGTCATGGGATCGAGTCCCATATTGGTCTCTGTGCTGAGCATGGAGCCTACGTAAGATTCTCTCTCCCTCTCCTTCTCTGTCTCTCTCTCTCTCTCTCTCTCTCTCTCTCTCTACCTTGCTCCCTCTCTCTCCCTCTGTCTCCCTCTTTCTATCTCTACTTCTTGCTCTCTCTCTCAAAAAAAAAAACAAAAACAAAAAACCACAGCATCTCCTATTGTATGAGATTGAAAAACAGCATTCACAGGTAGAGTGGTACTGTGCGCCTAGGTTAAGGTGCAGAATGTGGGTTCTCTGTCTTTCTTTAAAAGGTGTTCTGTATCCTTTTGGCCATATAACATTCCTTTTAAACCTAATCTTATTTTGTTATTGGGCTACCTTGTTAGATAGAGCTGGATTCATTTACCTTCTTTTTATTTACTCTGTCAAGCTTATCTACCAAGACATGAAGAACATCTGTGATTCTTAGAAGGCGCTTGCATACCACATTCCTGAGCATAAACAACTGAGCAAGAACAATTACCTGTTTCAGATTTATGAACAAAACTGTAAGTGCAATGTCAGCCCTCATTTTTACTAATAGTCATTGGAGGTTAAAGAGGTAACTCTGAGGACTGTTAAAAATAGGTAATATGGCGATTATATAATCTGAGTTTTGCACGTTAACTTAAATTGTACTGAGATGCTCAGTGGACATCAGGAGGTCAGAGAAAGTTTACAAAACATCTTTAAAAATATATATATATATATTTTAAATTATTCTAGGATTCCAAAGAAGTTGCAGGTACTAAGAAAGGAGGAATGAGAAGGGGTTACTATAATCCCTCCATGTTCCGAACCCACAAAGCTCTTTAAAAATCATCAGGCTTTGTCTTTAAAAATTGTATGAACTTGTTTTGGGGGTCCTTTAAATGTTAAATTGTGATTTTAAATAGATAGTTTTGTAGATGTGGTATATTTGATAATCCTTTCTGATTAATATCAATATTCTAAAATACCAATGTGAATTCAAAAAAGCCCCAGCTTTTTCATTGAGACATATTATTGAGTAGATAAGTATGATAACATTTTTAAATTATACAACCATATGGATCAAATGAATTGTTTTTCTGAAATATTTTCTTTGTATTATCTTATTCTGGCATAAAGGAATTTTTAATCTAATATTTTTAATCAGTGTATAACTAAAAAACTCTGAAAATAGCTCTTGGGGAATTACTTTTTAAGTCTTTCTTGGTTTTTGGCCTGTGACACATTCAAACAATGATGTCTATGAATAGTGATGTCTGTGTCATTGGATCTTGTGCTAGATATTTGTGTTAGCATGGGGTCTGCCAGTCTATAGCCTCTTCTAAATGATCTTCACCCAACTCACTCACAGGCCCTAATGGAAAAGGACCCGTGACCACCTCATTGTAACAGTGCTTCTGGAGTGGGAGTGGGCATCTGACCAAAGAACAGCCAATCAGTATATCAGCCAGCCCATATGATCTGATCTGTCAAGATTGCCTAAGCCAATCAGACATCCTCTCTCAGAAATGTAAATTAAGAAGTTAGGTGTGGCAATTTATGGTGAAAGTTGTTGTAAGTACTCGTAGAAAACTAAAGTTTTGGAAGAATGTAAGCTACAATTATGAAGAGGCAAAAGCTGTGGGTAAACCAAAGCTATAAATTAAACACATGCCCTCACAAAGTGGAGGAAAACAAGGGATTTGTTGTGCAAGGGAAAGAAGTATAGGAAGTAGTGGGGGCCTTTTCACATCAGAGTGAAAAGCCTGTAGCTCTGTTCTACTGTTACTGCCCTCCTTGAGGCTGGGATGTTTGGCTTCTTACATTACATCTGAAATTGTGTTCTTCACAAGCACATGAACTTAATTAGATAAATGACAAGGTAAGAGTTTTTTTGTTGTTGTTTTTATTCTCAAGTTAGTTAACGTACAGTGTAGTCTTGGCTTCAGCAGCGAAACCCAGTGATTCATAACTTACATATAACACCCAGTGCTCATCCCAATAAGTGCTCTCCTTAATGCCCATCACCCATTTAACCCATTCCCCAACCCCCGTACCCCCATCAACTCTCAGTTTTTTCTCTGTATTTAAGAATCTCTTATGGTTTGCCTCCCTGTCTGATTTTATCTTATTTTTCCTCCCCTTCCCCATGATCATCTCATAAATTTCTCAAATTCAATATATGAGTGAAATCATGTGATTATCTGTCTTACTCTGACTTACTTCACTTAGCATAAAACCCTCCAGCTCCATCCACATTGTTGCTATTCCATTTTGTGTGTGTGTGTGTGTGTGTGTGTGTGTGTGTGTGTACACACATAGCGTCTTCTTTATCCATTCATCAGTCAGTGGGCATTTGGGCTCTTTCCATAATTCAGCTGTTGTTGATAGCACTGCAGTAAACATAGGGGTGCATGTGCCCCTTTGAAACAGCACTTCTGTATGCCTTGGATAAATTCCTAGTAGTACAATGGCTGGGTCATAGGGTAATTCTATTTTTAATTTTTTGAGGAACCTCCACACTGTTTTCCAGAGTGGCTGCACCAGTTTGCTTCCCACCAACAGTGCAAAAGGGTTGCCCTTTCTCACATTCTTGGCAACATTTCTTGTTTCCTGAATTGTTAGTTTTAGCCATTTATTTGACCAGTATGAGGTAGTATCTCATTGTGGTTTTGATTTGTATTTCCCTGATGATGAGTGATGTTGAGCATCTTTTCATGTATCTTTTGCCATCTGGATGTCTTCTTTGAAAAAGTGTCTATTCATGTCTTCTGCCCATTTCTTTACTGGGTTATTTGGTTTTGGGTGTTGAATTTGTAAGCTCTTTGTAGATTTTTGATACTAACCCTTTATCCAATATGTACTTTCCAAATATCTTTTCCCATTCTGTTAGTTGCTTTTAGTTTTGTTTATTATTTCCTTTGCTGTGCAGAAGCTTTTTATCTCAATGAGGTCCCAATAGTTCATTTTTGCTTATATTTCCCTTGCCTTCAGAGTCAAGTAAGAAGTTGCTGTGGCCAAGGTCAAAGGGGTTGCTGCCTGTTTTCTCCTGTAGGATTAAAAAAAATTTTTTTTAATGTTTTTATTTATTTTTGAAGGAGAGAGAGAGACAGAGCATGAGTGGGGGAGGAGCAGAGAGAGAGGGAGACACAGAATTTGAAGCAGGCTCCAGGTTCTAAGCTGTTAGCACAGAGCCCAATGCGGGGCTTGAACCCATAAACTGTAAGATCATGACCTGAGCCGAAGCCAGACGCTCAACCGGCTGAGCCACCCAGGTGCCCCAACTCTCCTGTAGGATTTTAATGGTTCCTTGTCTCATATTTAAGTCTTTCATCCATTTTGAATTTATTTTTGTGTATGGTGTAAGAAAGTGGTCCAGTTTCATTCTTCTGCATGGTATAGATTTGTTTTGAAGTATAGGATAAACAAAACCAAACCTTTGATTATCTTTAGAAAAATGAAGTAAAATGGCAAAATTCTTTTTTAAGAATTTTGTAAGTTTAAGTAAACAGAAATATTAGTATAGCAAAGACAGTAAATTTTGGGGCCAACCACAAATATTCCACTTAATAGCTGTGGGATCTTTAGTGAGTTACTTAACCCTGTTGTATCTGTTTCAACATCTACAAAATGGAGATAAAATTCATACCTATCAAAGAGAATTTTAATATGATGAATGTGTTATTACATCTAAAATTCTTAGAGGAGTACCTGAGGCATATAGATCTCAGTAACTTAATTTTATTTATTATTATGTTATCATAATCACATGCTAAAGTACATGTCATTTGTTCATTTAACCACCAACACTGTCCTAATCCTTTTGTGTCAGAAAATTATGCTCTTGAATAATAATAGCATAGACACTAATAATGAATGTTTGCTCCTATAGGAATTTATTCACATAAAATTAGTTTATATGGTTTATTTGAATGAAAACAGAGCCAAGATACAAGTTCTTTGTCTTTATAGTAGAGTTGACCATGGGGATAATGTTTATAACTCTTTTAGAGAGGAAGTAACTATTGGCTGTAATTCAAGTCATGAACAGATACACTGAGTAAAGGAACTGCAGAGTATTAACTTACAGCCATTTCATTCAATAGAAGACATGGAGTAAAAGGGAACATTTCTACTTACTGTGAGGCTTTGAACTACTTTGGACATACTTTGCTTTCTTTAGTTAATTATAGTTAGCAAAACCACTGGAAGGAAACCATATTGGTGGCGAATAACAACTGTTGATAAACATCCTCTCTGTTTGTAGCAGAATCAGGAAGGAGGCATCCTTAACCATCTATCGGAGGGTTCATCAATTGCGAGACATGTAAATAAATTGCTTGGCACAGTAGCTAATTTTAGGTTAAAACTCTGGAAAATAAATTTATCATAAAATAAACAGATAAATTATAGCATATTCAATCTTGAGTATATTTTTAAATGGTTATAGCAATGAACATGTTCCAGGAAAGGTTTCCATTTCCGCTGTTGCTTGATTTTTACACTCCTATTGGTTAAATTAATCTTCAAATTATTGATTACCATGTAACATTGTGAATTGGTCTTCTATAGCGTGAATCTAACTAGTATGTTTGTTTTATCATTAATCTTGTTGGTCATTATATCATTTACTGTTCATTATAGCAAGAGATAAATTGCACAAATGCTTAATATTGTTAGTTCAGCTTGGCTGCTTTCTTTAGTGACACTAATTCTACAGAGCAGTTGGGCAAAATCAATGTCTTATGCACCATTTATATTAAATTATGCTTGTTATATGATTGAATCAACACTACATAGAGTTTTCTCAAGTTAATTGATCAACTCCTACAAAACAAATTAATATGATACATCAAACTTATGGAGTTGTCGTCCAGAAAGAATATAATAAACATCAGTGCTGAAAGAAAACCACTATTCCTCTTAGAATACTGAACTCCTCAACCCAAATCAAATGGCTAGCTAAAAGTATTAGCAGAGAGCATGCAAATATAGATTTAATGGGAGATATTCCTTCTTTTCTGAAAAGAGTTCATGTATATATGTGAAGTGGTATAAGTGCACTTTTTAAAACATTTCAGTGTTGTTTGCTCCCCCTCCAGTTACCTGACCCTACCCAGTTAACAAAAGACAAAATTTGAAAAATCACTTAGGAGTTTTTTTTTTTTTTTCCTTTACTAGTTCAAGTGGCTATAATAGGAGCCATCTCCTTAAAGTTGATCTTAGCAAATATTCTTTTTTTTTTTTTTAACTTTTTTTTTTTCAACGTTTATTTATTTTTGGGACAGAGAGAGACAGAGCATGAACGGGGTAGGGGCAGAGAGAGAGGGAGACACAGAATCAGAAACAGGCTCCAGGCTCTGAGCCATCAGCCCAGAGCCCAACACGGGGCTCGAACTCATGGACCACGAGATCGTGACCTGGCTGAAGTCGGACGCTTAACCGACTGCGCCACCCAGGCGCCCCAATCTTAGCAAATATTCTATGAGCGGCTTTCTGTTTTGGCAAATTAACTCAATTTTAATATTGTTATAAAATACATTTCAATTTCATGAGAACACAATGTCAAATTTATCCTACTGTGTTTGAATATTACTAGGTTTTAAAATCATTAAATTCATTAGAGTTCTGTGTGGATTAAAGGTGAGTGTAAGAAAATTAAAATATAAATTATTAAATCAGTTTTTTTCAGATAATCTAATTCTTGTGTTTTTTTGTAAACGGGAGATTTGAAAAGTTTGAACCATGGTAAAAAGAAACACATACACACACACACACAAACTGCTATATATATATATATATATATATATATATATGCACACATATATGTGTGTGTGTGTATATTTATATATATATATAAACTTTTGCCTCATATAGGCAAGTATTATATAAGTAAATGTAAGAAAGAATATGTAATTCCTCTGTGTCTATATGTGAATTAAAGAAAAAGATTAATTTTACATAAAATGTTTTACTTTAACTACAATGTTAAGTTTAATCATCTGGATGCGTTTAAAATAACTAGTAAATAAGAGAAGAAATGAAAATATCTAACATAAATAATCAGTGGCATCCAGCTAACTACCTGGTACTTCACTAAGGAAATGAGTGTAAAACTGGAAGAAAACACATGTTGGTCTACATTAACTTGGTTTTGTAAAGAGGATGGAAGGATGAATACCTTTGAATAATATTCTGTTTATCTATGTTTAAAGATATAGTGGCTTGACACTATGTATTAATTTAGAAAAGTTAGCGTATGGGTCTCCCTTTCAGTTCTTTCCTCCACTCAATGGCATGCCATTTCATTTCTCTGTCAAAGTACTCCTTTAGTGTTTAGATGTAATCCTTAGGAAAGGAGGATCTTGATTGTGGTGGTATCACAATTCCAGACACCAAGTGACATTACAGAGCTATAGTGATCAAAACAACATGGTACTGACCAGAACTAGGAACATAGATCAATGGAACAGAATAGAAAGCTCCAAAATAAACCCAAACTTAAAAGATCAGTTCATCTTTGACAAAGCAGTAAAGAATATCCAATGGGAAAAAGACAGTCTCTTCAACACATGGTGTTAGGAAAACTAGTCAACTATATGCAAAAGAAAGAAACTGGACCATTTTCTTTCACCATACACAAAAATAAACTCAAAATAGATTAAAGAAATAAATGTGAGACCTGAAACCATAAAAATCCTAGAAGAGAACATAGGCAGTAATTTCTCTGACGTTGGCAGTAGTAACATTTTTCTTGATATGTCTCCTGAGGCAAGGGAAATAAAAACAAAAATAAACTGTTGGGACTACATCAAAATAAAAAGTTTCTGCACAGCAAAGGAAACAATCAACAAACTAAAAAGCAATCTACTGAGTGGGAAAATACATTTGCAAATGACATACTTGATAAAGAGTATCCAAAACAAATATAGAACTGATACAACTCAACACTCCCAAATCAAGTAATCCATTTAAAAAATGGGCAGAAGACATAAACAGACATTTCTCCAAAGAAGACATCCAGATGACCAACAGACACATGAAAGATGCTCAGGGGCACCTGGTGGCTCAGTCGGTTAAGCATCCAACTCTTGATTTCAGCTCAGGTTATGATCTCTTGGTTTGTGAGATGGAGCCCTATGTTGGGCTGCACACTGACAGCACCAAGCCTGACCTCTCTCCCTCTCTCTCTGCCCCTCTCTTTCTCTCTCTCTCTCTCTCAAAATAAATAAACTCAAAAAATAAAGATGCTCAACATCACTCATCATCAGGCAAATTCAAATAAAAACGACATTGAGAGATCACCTCACACATGTCAGTACGGCTAAAATCCTCAACACAAAAACAACAGGTGTTGGCGAGAATATGGATAAAAAGGTACCCTGGTGTAATGTTGGTAAGAATGCAAACTGTTGCAGCCACTCTGGAAAATATAATGGATGTTCCTGAAAAAGTTAAAAATAGAATAAATACCCTAAGATCCAATAATTGCACTACTGGGTATTTACCCCCAAAATGCAAACACACTGATTCAAAGGGATACATGTACCCTGATGTTTATTGCAGCATTACTTGCAATAGCCAAATTATGGCAGCAGCCCAAGTGTCTATCGATAGATGAATGGTTAAAGAAAGCATGGAGATATATATATATATATATATAATATATATATAAGTATATATATAATATATAAATATATATATAATATATGGAATATCATTCAGTCATATATATATATTAATTATATATAAAATATATATATAATATGGAATATTATTCAGTCATAAAAAATGAAATCTTGCCATTTGCAACAATATGGATGGGGCTAGTGTAATGCTAATGAAATAAGTCAGTCAGAAAAAGAAAAATACCATATGATTTCACTCATATGTGGAATTTATGAAGCAAATCAAATGAGCAAAGGAAAAAAAAAAGAGAGAGAGATAGAGAGAGGGACAAACCAAGAAACAGACTCAGCTATGTAGAAGAAACTGGTTACCAGAGAGGAGGTAGGCAGGGTAGGTGGGTGAAATAGGTGGTGGGGTTTAAAAAATACAATTATCATAATGACCTCTGAATAACGTATGGAATTGTTGGATCACTCTATTGTACACCTGAAAGTAATATAGTATGTATGTTAACAATACTGAAATTTAAAAATGTAAAAGAGTGTTCATATAACAAAAACTGCAATAGGTATAAGAAAAAAAAAAAAAGAATTGACCGAAATACCACTGTAACTGTAAAATTAGTAACTGATAATTGAAGATGTAAATTAGAATGCTGCCAACACTGTAAAAACTATAATGCTAAATAAATGGTACCTGCATACTATTTTAGTATAAAATATTGATATTCCTATTTATATGGTAATATTTTGGCTTGGAATTTCATAGACTGTTTACTCTTATTCCCCATAAAAGTTTATTGCAGAAAGTTGAGATACCATAACATTTTCCTTTTGTAGTGTCTATACCCAGTTGTACCTGATTCATAGACGTTGTAGGGTGATAGAATAAATTAGATCACTTAGGACCCAAATATGTTTTATTCCTGTAATTTTTTGATTGTTATAAGTTAAGTAAATTTTCTATAAACGGCATTTTCTTTCTTTTAGCATAGTTTCATTCTGAAGCAAGGATTAACTACATGATAGATATCCAGTTTTTGTGTATGTCTTTACAAAATTAAAATGACAAAAAAAAATGGTCTTTTTTTTTAATGTTTATTATTTTTGAGAGAGAGAGAGAGAGGGAGAGAGAGAGTGGCGGAGAGGCAGAGAGAGGGAGACCCAGAATCCGAAGCAGGCTCCAGGCTCTGAGCTGTTAGCACAGATCCTGATGTGGGGCCCAAACCCTTGAACCATGAAATCATGACCTGAGCCAAAGTCATATGCTTAACTGACTAAGCCACCCAGGAGCCCCTTCAATGGCCTTTTTTTTTTTCCCTTAAATTTTTGTCTGGATATTTTATAACACATAGACACAATGATAAGAGACAGCATTTCGTGTATACTGGCATGTGGATTTATTATAGATTAGTAATTTAGGGTTTTGTTTTAGGATATAAGTTGCAAAATCTGAAAAAATATGGGCTTGAACATATAATGTATTTTTTTTCCTTGTCGTGCGAAATTTGGTAAAACATAGCTGGAACTGGTGAGGACTCCATAATACCATCAGGAATCTAGGATCCTTTGAAATTTTAATCACTTATTTCTTACTTGTGAAAAATTGACTCGTAGTTCCAAGAATGTTTCCCATGTCTTGCCATTAAGTCAGTTTTCCTGACTAGAAGAGCAGAGAATAAACATTACACAGCATGGTTTCAACCATGCTCCATTCCTTCACTGATTCATTTTAAGGAGATTTCACCAAAGGTACAGTCAACAACTTCCCTTTATATCCTATTAACTAGAATTGTGTAATATGAGTACTACAATCTGCAAGGGAAATTGTAAAATGCAGGCTTATTCTCCTTGATGAGATTAGGATGATTTTCGTAGGTGAGAAGGAAAAAAATGGATATTGGTTATGGAAATTTCAGTCTTTGCCTTGGTCTGTGCTACAAATTTACAGAATAACTTTATTATTAATATTACTATATTTGAATCATTTTCAGAGCCTACTCTGTCCAGAAGCTAGGTAACATCTGAGAGGTGGCCTCTGCATAGAAGTGTTTTATTTGAGTAAAATCAATATGAATATTAAGGTTAGGCAGCGGATTTTGATTCCTTATTTCCTCTCTTACCCAGATGTGTGAACTTAGGCAAATACCCTGATTGAAATTGCGTCATTAACTGTATTCTGTTGTTGAGTGAATTAAATAATCTATATAATGAATATGGCCTATATTGGTAGTCAATAATTGTATTTTTCCTCCTCTCACCTATCTGATATTCTTTTTTGAATAGGACATTAAAATCTTTCCTTCTGTAAATCAATGAAATTTTCAAAAATTCCATGAATGTCAAATCCTTACTACTTCAGTGCCGTTATCATTATCATAACAATTTTCATTATTATTAATAAATTAAATTTGAATATAGGGCTCAGAACTGTAAGCATTTCAGTTTGCTCATTTAGGAAGACATTTTAACTGGCAGAATCTTTTGAACTCAAAATTAATTTGCAAGATATTTTATTGAATATTTTTCTTTTCCCTGCGACTACTGCAGTCTTCTTGGTTCCATATTATAGGTAGCTCCTCTTTGTCATTACTGGGTTTGTTTGTTCTTGACATTACTGTTTGGTCCTTTTTGAAATTTACATATCAGATCTCAACCAATACAGCTATTATTATTAATATGTAGATCTTACGGTAACTTAGGAAGAATATTACTTAAAAAAGTATAAAAAACTAGACATATATGCCTAGTGACTCTTAATTTTAAGCTGCTCATACATTTCTGACTTTTTGATATATTATGTGTTTAAGTTTTCAAATATTTAATACTTTAAAAATAATTTTCTATCATTGTATTTAAAATTTAGAGGAACGATTAGAGTTTTTCCAGCTTCTTAACGAAATAACATTAAAATATGAAAGTGTGTTCCATTTTAAACTGAAAAGTAAGACAAATAAAAAAAAGTGGGTGTATCTTTTCATCTCAAAACAAACTAGAAAGGTTTTATAATTTATAATAAATAATGGATATGAATGCATTTTTCCAGTAGAAAAACATTTTATTAAAATTAAATGTAAAAACATCAAAATATCACTCAGAAAATCAATTATTATAAAATTAAGACATTATTCATTAAACATAAAAATATTGAACACACAAGACATAAATGCTTGCCTATTTCTTGAATATATCATTTGATGCTCAACCAAGTAGGACAAAGGAGAAAGTATTCTGAAATAATCATGAAATATATATGTTTGTATTTTGGGCTTTTCCCACCCAAGTCTCCCAAGACTCTATGAAGTAATTGTTTCAGCCTCAGCCTCACTTAACTCAAGTCTGCTTCTCTGTGATCCTTCATAAACCCTCTGGTTTAGATGGCTTCATCAGCATACCATGCAAATCTTCATCTTAGAGATTTTTTTTTTTTTTTTTGAGCCCTTCTTACTTTCCCAGCCCAATTTCAAGAACTACCTTAAATACAGTCCTTTAGTGGAAGCCTCCCTGAATGCCTCAGTCTTTGGGTATAACTTCCTCAATCTTCATAGACTTTGCTACCTTATAATATTTATCATCTGGTGTCTGTCCCTTCTTTGCAACTAAATAATAAACTCCTTACAGGCAGAAGTAATTTTGAATCCTCAAAGAATGGCACATGATTTATGCATACTTATTATTCCTGATGACATAAAGAGCAGTTTCAGCAAAAAACAAAACTATGAGCTAACTCTACAAGGGATAAGCAAAACTTCAGAGGATAGATAATATTTAAATGGTTGATGAAAAATAAAAGGAAGAAAAAATCCTGATGTTTGAATCAACATTGCTTCAAAGATGATTCATATAAGGAAGACAGAACATAAATACATTAACTCTAGCCATTCATGAAAACAAAGACTCCTTCAGATTCTTTGAACTCATAACAAATGAAATCAGACTTAGAATCCAAAAGAAGGACCAGGCTCCATATCTGCGTAGTTTAGTTTTCTTGAAAGATGCTCTGTGAGATTGTATTTGCTGTAGGCAGATAAGATGATTCCTTTTCACATGGAAGACCAGCATGCTGGAACATTGTTTTGTCACAACATATAAAACAGGAAACTTATTGGCTATGTAAATTCACATTGGTATGTTTTTACCCCAGATGGATTGAATTAGCTGAAAGTAATAAGCAAATCTGCTACATCATCAGAAGCTTTCCGATCTTTTTTATTTAACCATAGCGAGGTGTCCAGCATCTCGGCAAGTGTAGCTGGAATGTTTGTCATATTAAAAAAAAAGAAAGAAAAAAGAAAAGAAAAAAAAGGTAATCATTTAATAAAAATGTCCACTCAAACAATTGAAACAGAAAACTATCTATAGAATTCCTGTGTCAAACTCCCTTTATTCTTTTTTCCCTAATATTCAAAAAGGAAATAATAGGTGACAATGGTGTGTTTTTCCTTTAAAAGTTAGAACTTTACTAATTGATAAGCATTTTTGTTCACAAAAATTTGTAAGTTTTTTGAGGTTATTTGTAAGACCATTGGGAGATATTCATGGACTGAGAGCCATATGCAGTTGCTTAAGGCTTCTTTGAGAAACCATAAATTCCTCTCTGTTGATGTAATATTTATGACCACAATTTGGTGAAGCAAGGAGAAAATCCAGCCTTTATCTCTCTGGTTTTGCTTCTTTAATTTTGATTTTGAACAATTGATTCAGGCAGTGCCAGGCAACAAGTAAGGTAAGATACTTTCTTTTTGACTCCCATGATATTCATAGAATTTAGTTTAAGTTATCATAAATACAGATGATTTTCTTTTCATTGGTTTAATATTTTCTTCCCAACATATATCACATCTTATCGTTTAAATGCTTATTTTCTTATGGTGAAATCACATCTCTTAGGCTTTTTACCGAAACCTTCTCTTGCCTCTGTAACAGATTAAATAATCTGGAGTATGAAAAATAAGTCTGCTAAAAGAAATCATAGATTTTGTTTTCTTTATCTTAGAGTAATGCTACAGGAGGACAGAAGGAAAAACAAGAAAAAGTTGCTTATGTGTTCTCTAAAATCAGAATATTTCCATTAATTTTTATCTAGAATACATATGAACCCCAAAACAAATTTCTTATCATAGTAATAGTTATTCTTTGTTATTTTTTAATCTTTTATTTTACTTTTGAGAGAGAGAGAACGAGAGCAAGTGGGGGAGGAACAGAGAGAGAGGGAGACACAGAATCCAAAGCAGGCTCCCGGATCTGAGCTGTCATCACAGAGCCGGACATGGGGCTCGAACTCATGAACTTCAAGATCATGATCTGAGCCGAAGTCGGACACTTAACCAACTGAGCCACCCAGGTGCCCCAATTCTTGTTATTTTTGTACTTGGCAAATAGTGATCAAAATACA
Source organism: Leopardus geoffroyi (assembly GCF_018350155.1). NCBI lineage: Eukaryota > Metazoa > Chordata > Mammalia > Carnivora > Felidae > Leopardus > Leopardus geoffroyi. The sequence continues at coordinate 166,151,794 of NC_059326.1, read as the reverse complement.
AAATATGTCTGTTTGCAATTTTTAAATTTTTTTTAACATTTATTCATTTTTGAGAGACAGAGAGAGAGCATGAGCAGGGAAGGGACAGAGAGAGAGGGGGACACAGAATCAGAGGCAGGCTCCAGGCTCTGAGCTGTCAGCACAGAGCCCAACGCGGGGCTCGAACCCACGTACTGTGAGATCATGACCTGAACTGAAGTTCCGACGCTCAACTGACTGAGCCACCCAGGTGCCCCTATTTGCAATATTTAAAAAACTTTCCATAATGTTTTTTTTATAAGCTACTTAATATTTTAACAGCATACATACTAATAATTAACATACAGTCAAGTATGAGTATCAACACAGACAGTCATTAAATGGACTAAGTAGTAAAGACATCATATTTTGATGCCCACTTTTTCAAAGCTACTTTCCATTCTTTGTTTATTTCCCTTAACTATTTTATTACATTAGCAGCCATCAGACTTAAGTTCTTTGACTTTATTCTTCTTTCTTTCTATGTAGAGTGGGAAACAAGGGAAGCTAAGTCTGAATCACTGAAATTTTATCACATTGGTCTGCATCTTATTTTCTGATGTGGTCACACAGAAGAAAACCAGTCTTTGTACAAAAGTGCTTCAAGCTTTTAAATACCTGTGAATATTCCTTTTGATTTTGAATGTTTAAAGTATTAATTCAAATATCTGGGAGTATGACTTCCTCTTTAATCCTCACCTAGATCTTGTAGACCTTTACAATATAAAACTTACATATTTTATTCATTCTAAAACAATATATTCTATTTTTTATTTCAAAACATATGACCTTTAATTTTTTGGTTTTGCATTTTCTGTTGGAAACCAGAATTGCTGAAAAGGCACTTAAAATCTGTGTTTTACATAAATAATACATTTATATTGTTGTTTATTTCATCTCTGTTCTTAAATGTTTTTAACATGTGTCAGAGATTTTTATTGAATTTATTTTAACAATTACACTTCTAATTTCCAAAGTCTATTTCTTCTTTAAATAGACTTTTCTTCTAGCATCCTTTTCATCTTCTCAAAATTACACTGAGGTTATGTATCACAGTGTTTTTAAAGTTCTCTTCTTAAAGGTCTCTTGTTTCATCAACCATCAGGGCTTTTTTCTTATTTGCAATCTTTCTCCTTCATTAATATGTGTTTCCCTAAAGTGTGGTGATTCTTGTTGGACCATTAAGAATATGGGATCTTGCCAGAGTAGTTAAGAATGAAGAATTATATTGATTTTTCTAGGTGGCTTGTGTGGATTTCCTCAGCTGTTTTTTTCAAATTGGTGTGTTTCCCATTAGGATTCCCTCAGGAATCGGAAGCCAACTAGTTGTTCTTATGGAGTGGGGAAAGACTGAACATGTGGACTGTCACATTGCTAACAGAAAGGAAGTCAAGTCACACAACAATTTCAGAAATTAAGTTGATATGGAAAAAGATTTACATTATGGTGTTTATTTTGTAGAAGTGAGGCTCTGAAGATAACCTAGAAATCCATCACTGGAAATAGTTTATAAAACATGGTTAATGAATGCTGCGGGTTGCCCTAAAGCAGTAGAAGTATAACCGATAAATATTAAGATAGAAATTTAAGATAGAGGGCACCTGGTGGCTCAATCAGTTAAATGACTCTTGGTTTCAACTCAGGTCATGTTCTCATGGTTTTGAGATCCAGCCCTGTGTCGGGTTCTGTGCTGAGTATGGAGCCTGCTTGGGATTCTCTCTCTCCCTCTCTCTCTGCCCCTTCCCCATTCACACATGCTCTCTCTCCCTCCCTCCTCTCAAAATAAATAAACTTTAAAAATCTTAAAAAATAGAAATTTAAGTTAGACCTCAAAATTCTAATTTTAATAAAGACTGAATGAGAGGTGGTGAATGAATGCAGTCAGTATGTCCTTTTGGACCATAAATCACTCAAACCTTTATTCTATCCTGTTTTTTTTGTGCATGGTTCAGATTGCTTGCTAAGTAATCCAAATTATATAATCCTGAAACCCACACTTCACATTTCATTTTCCTGATTTTCTGCCAGATAAAGCTGACAAAATATTGCCTCATCTGGGCATTCTCTTGACTCTTCCATGTGTATGTATGTAGGCAACAGGAATAAGCCATAGGTTTTGAAATGTTTCACAGAGAAGCACCCTCTCTTAGGCGTGGAAGTAATCTCCCAAAATGAACACTGGTTGCCTAAGTATACTTTATATGGCCATTTAGTTTAATTTCTCACACCTTTAGGGACACTAGATGGTGATTGTTAGTAAAAGCTTATCATTCAGCTAGTTGTCATGCACTACTTATATTAACCCAGACGCTCCTTTACAGAACAGTAGCTTATCCATTCTCCACCATCTTTCAGAAGAGAGTTTTAGTGACTTCTAACATTTCTGTAAAACAAATATTTACTAGTGAGTAGTTTACGTGGCTGGAGTAAAAAGACATGAGAAACACAATTTACCACTCCTTCTTTTCTTGTATTGTCAACTTAGAATAAAGCACAATTAGATTTCTGCTATTTATTTAATTATTATTCCAGAATCAGTGACTTTACAAGCACCCAAGAGAATCACTTATTTTGGATACGCATTATTTTTATATTTCCCTTAAATGACAATCATCTATCTTGCTTTCTCTCCTTCTATGTTGTATTTTAGCAGATTGGAAGATGATATACATCACTTAGAAAAATGTACTTCTCGAAGTTTCCTTATGCACCAGTGATTTTAAAATTGGCAAGGGCTGCTGGGGGCCCCTGGCCATTTCTTTTTTGTACTCTCTCACACACTTGTGGAAAAAGAAACCTATAACCTTAAATAAAATAAACACTAGGTTCAACTTTTATGAGTTTTCCCCTCTTCTCAGATTATCAGAGACATGTTTTTATTAACAAAACTAACAACAAAAAATTCAAAATACTCTATGGAATTGGTGCCACTTCCTCATTTTCTCCTGTTAATTAATTTATTAAAGAAACATTTCCATGTGATAAAGTGTATGCTCATGCATACCATTTGTTAGTCTGAGCTTGAGTAACTGCTTCTCAATACTTGCTTTCCCTCTTCTCAATTTAGGTAGCAAAAGTCCTCATCAAAGTGTGCCTGGGGTTAAGATACAGTAATTTCACTTTGAATGATACCTTTTGTTCTAGCAGCTGAGCTCCATTTACTCCTTTGCCTGCCAAAGACAGCATTTTTGTACCCTATCCATGACATACTTTTCTCTTTTTTCTTCTTCACTAACCTTTTTTCTTTTGTACGGGCTAAATTGACCCCACATTCTAAGCTTAATGAGTATGTACAGGTTGGCAGGCAAGAAAGAGTCATTTATCTAGAGGGCTGAGCCAGTTGCAAGGTACAGAGCTTTTGTTTCATCTTGAGGAAATAAAACAAAAATACTAATATTATACTAATCTTCATGTTCACATGGGGAAACATTTTAGGAATCTTTGGAAAATATGGAATAGATTAGGGACACCACTAAAACTACCAGCACACTGCAGTGGTTGACACCTAGTATGAAGTAGGATCCAAAAGAAATGAAGGTAGCTTTTTGGAATCTGTATCAAATAGAATCTATTAAAGAAATCGGCCATTATGTAAAGATTTAGTTTGGATATATTCTTCAGGAGCTGTGCTTTAAAAATTAAATTTGAAAAGATCCTATAAGGATAGCTATATAATGGTTAGAAATAAGTATTAGAACTAAGGAAATCTTATTGGAACAGTCTGTTTAACTACCATAGTGACTTTTGTTTCTTTCAAAATGATGTTTTATGATAAGTTTTTCTCCCCCCCCCCTTTTTTTTTTTTATGAGAGAGAGTGTACATGTGCGAATGGAGTACGGGCAGAGAGAAAGGGAGAGAAAGAATCTTAAGCAGACTCCACACCCAGCATGGAGCCCAACATAGGACTTGATCTCACAACTGTGAGATGATGACCTAAGCTGAAATGAAGAGTCGAATGATGAACTGACTGAGCCACCCAGGTGCCCCTGATAAGTTTTCCTTATTATAATTTAAGAGGAAATCGTTCTATTTTAGATATAAAATAAAGACAAATCAACAGAGATTTAAACCTAAGGGAATGAAAGTAATTAGTGTGACTAATTTAGGAAAAATACATTATCAGAAATAGAAACCAACTTACACAAATTATAGTTGACTCTTTCATTATTTTCCATCTATTTCATATAAAAATGATGTAAGGCTCTTACCTATACCAAGGAAGTAGCTAGTTAGCCATATATACTAAACTTCTTCAAACTAAACATGTTATTTATAACACCAATTCAGATATAGTTACCCCAAACCTCTTTCCTACCCATAATATTTACATCGTGTTCAAATGACTACCTAACCATTTATTGAAATATGGAAAAAAATGTTCATTTTTAAGGACTTGTGAGAACCTGGAAAATTATATTTGAACATGTTTTCCATCCTATTCTTGACTTTTGTGCTTTAAGTGTAAGTTAAACTGAACATATAGGAAAGTTTTAAAGACCATTTGGTAAATCTAAGTATTCCTCTGCACCACTATTGTCCTCCATGATGCTTTCCTAAATTTGTGGTTAGCTCTCAGTTCTGTTTCCTATGGTGTTTTGGTTCAGAGAAATCAGATTGAATTCATCTCACTCATGTCTCTAAGCATTTAAAACCCACACTTTAATTGGTATCCTCATGGAGTGGCATTTAATATACACATAGAATGACCCAAATGATTGTAATACATATACTATGATTACTTTTGTCAGTGACTAAGACATTAGTCATCAGTACAATACATTGATTTTTTGCATATGTCAATATTAAAAGCAATTATTTTTATCATCTTAAAATTGTATTTAAGCTAGATATGAGAAATATATCATTTCCTCCTCTGCTTAGTTCCAGTTTGGCTAAGCATTCATGGCACTTTTTCAGAATCCTCCTTTAACATAATGTTCCCTGCAGCCAATATTAATTGTCCAAACGTGTGTTGAAATAAAAATCACTTAACATTACTGCTATAAATATGGTGATCATTGGGATTCAAGGGAATGAATATATTTTGTTTAATGTAATATTAAAAAGTCTAAGCTACTATCCATGACTATGTTTTCCAGCTTCCTCTGCATCCCCACTCTTCCACAGAGCAGTTGCTCCCACAGTAAACTCATTAAAACTCTGCCACTGCCTTTGGTGGAATAGAAACATAACTGGATAGGTAATAAAGAAAATTAGCTTTTTAGAACAAATTCTGCTTTCTAGGCCTCAGCTTCTTCATAGGTAATCTATACTTAATAGTCAATGAGTTCCTGTTTAGTCCTACAGTATGACAATTCACTGAAAGGTAATGGTTTTTGGGAGGCATTAATAATTAGGCTTCAAAGTTTCTTACTTTTGAGGTCTTAATACTCTGCTATACTTTTTATGGTTTTATGGTATACTTTTTATGGTTTTATAGTATGGTTTTTATAGTATAGTATAAAAGCAATTGTGTAGTTATTTAAAACCTCTTATTTATCACGATGAAGCCACTGCTAATATGATGATCAGTTTGTGGTTGAATACAGTTACTTTTATTCCTACACAACTCTCATGAAGGAAATTAGGCTGTGGGTAAAAAATGTAAAACTACACTTTTATTATTAAAGTATTTTTAATAATTCTTTAGAATATATATTCATGTCAAAATGACTCTATCTATACTTAGGCCAAATATGGCAGTGCATTAAAATCATAAAACTGATAAATTCAAGGCCCAAAGACCTCTTTTTCATTTTTGTTTCTTCCTTTTTTTCTAAGAAAATAAGCTTTGTTTTTGAATTCTAAAGGTAGAAGGAAGTGGAAAGGACTGTCATTTCATTTTGACTAAATATTTCCTGTTATTTCAAGTTCTTCATGGGAAAATATATATGATATGCTATCAAAGAAAAAGTAAAGCGTAAAAATCACACCTGTATAAACAAATGCATAGAAAAAAAGTCAAAAAGAAAATAAATCAAATGTAACAGTAGCTTTTGGTGGAATTAATATAGATGATACGTTTTTTTTTCTTTTTTCTGTAAATCTTTAATTTGTCTCAACTAATATTTTGATGATTTTTCCCAATAAATACAAATTATTAAAATGTTATAAATAATGTACTAACTGTAGTAATAGATAAATTTAAGTGAGCTCTATTATGAAGTTTAACGGTTACTAAATGAAAGAAAAAATGAGCAAGGGAAAAGTTTCTGGGTTCCTTGTGTTCACACAACAAGTACCCTCCTGTCTTGGCACCAGCATATACAGGATTCTAGTTAATTAATCTTCTCCATCACGCCATGTATGTAGCACTTTCTTTAATGCCAGATTCAGATGGTTTATATCTATACTGTTTTCTATGATTCTTTCTGCCCATCCCTTCCCTAACCCTTATCAGGGGTATTACTCTCCTCCTCTGCACCTCTGCTGCACTCACTCATTTCTCTTATAATTGGTAGCACTTCTGCCTTGTGGCATATTTTTCGTTTGCTTATCTTCTTACTTCAAAAGCTTTAAAGGTTCTTCCAGTTATTGGCCAAGTTTGATTTTTTTTTTTCGTATCTCTGATTTGTTTAATGCTAATTGGTATCTTACTTGTTATTTTTTTAATTTTATTTTTACTTTTACTATTTTTTTTAATATTTCATGTTTTAATTTAAATTATAGTTCATTAACATATAGTATAATATTGGTTTCAGGAGTAGAATTCAGTGAATCAACACTTACGTGTAACACCTAGTGCTTATCACAAGTGCCTTCCTTAATACCCATCACCCATTTAGCCCATCCTCCTGCCCACCTCCCTCCAGCAACCCTCAGTTTGTTCTCTATAGTTAAGAGTCTCTTATGGTTTGGCCCCCCTCTCTCTTTAGTTTTTTCCTTTCCCCAATTTTCATCTGTTCTGTTTCATAAATTCCACAGATGAGTGAAAATATATGGTATTTGTCTTTCTTTGACTGACTTATTTTGCTTAGCATAATACATTCTAGCACCATCATGTCACTGCACATGGCAAGATTCCATTCTTTTTTGATAGCTGAATAATATTCCAGTGTGTGTGTGTGTGTGTGTGTGTGTGTGTGTGTGTGTGTGTATGTACCCACATCTTCTTTATCCATTTATCAGTTGATGGACATTTGAGTTTTTTCATAATTTGGCTATTGTTGATAATGCTGCATTGAACATTGAGGTGCACATGCCCCTTAGAATCAGTATTTTTGTATCCTTTGGATAAATACCTAATAATGCAATTGCTGAGTTGTAAGGTAGTTCTATTCTTAACATCTGGAGGAACCTCCATACTGTTTTCCATAGTGGCTGCACCAGTTTGCATTTCCACAGTGTAAGAGGGTTTCCCTTTCTCCACATCCTCGACAACATCTGTGTTATTCATTTTAGCCATTCTGACAGGTGTGAAGTGGTATCTCATTGTGGTTTTGGTTTGCATTTCCCTGATAATGAGTGATATTGAGCCTCTTACATGTGTCTGTTAGCCATTTGTATGTTTTCTTTGGAAAAAATGTCTATTCACGTCTTCTGTCCATTTCTTAATTGGATTTTTTGTTTCTTGGATGTTTGATAAGTTCTTTATAGGTTTGGATACTAACCCTTTATCACATATGTCATTTGCAAATATCCTCTCCTATTTCCTAGGCTGACTTTTTTGTTTTCTTGATTGTTTCCTTTGCTGTGCAGAAACTTTTTACCTTGATGAAGTCCTAATAGTTCATTTTTGCTTTTGGATATCTTACCAAATTTTGGATGATTCTCACTTTATATGAAGGTTCACCTATTCTTCCTCACAATATTAGAGAATGAAGAAACCAGAAAAATTGTAAATTTAAGGTTTTTTAAACTAAATTCACCTTTTTCTTCATAAGTAATGGAAATTCTAAACACACCCCTTATCTTTTATTGTGTTAGCCATTTTTTTTTGAATGACATATGTGTTCTTCATCCTGCTTACGTTGCATAGTTCTTTTACTAAAAGGTCTAGATAGTCATTTTAAATGTTGATAAAGTAACAGCAATATAAATGCTAATGAATCTTTCCTTCAAAAAATGCCAATAAATATTAGGAATGAATGAAAAAGTTGGGCACAATACAAAGGGGACTTACCTGGTTGGTGACTCTTCATTTATGCAAGCAATGAAAGTAAGGAGATGTTATTACCATGGTCTGTTTTGCTCAGATCAATGATGAAACATCTGCAGGGAATATTAAAATTCTCATGACACAATCACACAACATGTTTAATTTTAGGAAAGGCAGCATTTTCAAACACTTTTACAGCTTCCTTAGAAACTGTAGCATCGAAATCAAATACCACTTAGTCAAATGTATCTCAGTTATTAAAATATGTGATGCCATATTTTATAACTAATGATGCTCAATGATGAGAGCATTAGGAAAACCTACAAGGTCATAAAAAAGTCATTATTTCTTGATCTTGGATTGTATTTTTTTAATATCCTGATTAGAATACTTTAGTGTTTGGGAGCAATATATAGTACTAAAATCAGTGCATTAATACTAGTTCTTTAAACTTTATGATAATATAGACATTATTTCTTAAACTAATATTTTAAAATTCCATATTTTACTATTTATCTTTATTTTCAGTTGAAATTTCCATAAACTGACACTAAAATGTTTACACTATTTTTTTCCTTTTTTTAAGCAACTTAAATCTGTAACATTATTTGAATTTCAGCTTCTTTGCACTTAAAAAAATGTTTATCCCAATCCTTAATATCATCAGTATTTTTTCAAATATTTACTCAGTAAAACATGGTTTTTACAATCAGTGTAATCTTGTGAACATATTTTTTAAGGATAAAATGTGTAGCAATGAAAAGTTACAAAATATAAGAGAATGTCAATGCCTCAAAACAATATTATAGAAAAACTATTATTCCTAGTTAGACTTTCTAATTAGTCTATATTTTTTAGGAAAATGAATTTAGTTAGTTTTATTTACAATTTACTTATGATAAATTCACCAATCCAGGGTTTAGACACACGACAACCACATTAATCATGATACAGAACAAAACTATGCCAAAACGTACCCTGTGCCTCTTTATAGTCAATCCCCTTCCCCAACTACTAGCTTCTGGAAAACAGTGTTACTCTATAATTTTGATGTACCTAGAATTTCATATAACCAGAATAAAAAACTATGTATTATGAAGCTCATTTCCTTCCCGTAGCATAACGATTTGGGGATTCTTTTAGCTTGCTACCTGTGTTTGTAGTATTTTTTATGCAAAGCAGTTTTCTATGTTATGGACTTACCATATTTGTTTTTATTATTCTCCTATGATGGGTATTTGGATTGTTTCCAAATGAGTTATTAGCAGTAAAGGTGCTATGAATTTTTGAATACAAGTATTTTTATGGACAAATATTTTAATTTACCTTGGGTAAAGGAATTGGATTGCTGAATTTAGGGGAGTGGTATATTAAAATTTATAAGAAACTGCCAAAATGTCTTTTTAATATATTATTTTTCATATCCACTATCAATTGAGACATTTAGTATTGCCAGTTTTTTTGAATTTTACACTGCTATTGTGTAATTTACCATGATTGAATTTTTATTTCCTAATGACTGGTGACATTGACCATCTGTACATGTGCATATTTTTCATTGTACCTATTTTTCTAGAGTTATCTTTCAGTCATTTGTCCATGTTTTTCATCAGGGTGATTGTCATCTTATTATTAGACTGTAAAAACTCTTTATATATTCTGTACCCATGTTATTTATCAGATTTATGTTTGGCAAATACTTTTTCCTATTCAATGGCTTGATTTTTAGTTTCTTAAAGTACAATATAAATTGTAAAATTATTGTCAGTTAAAAATTCAATTTATCATTTAATTTTTTTATAGTTCATGCTACTTTTTCTCATGTAGGAGATCTATTGTTAGGGGTGCCTGGGTGGCTCAGTTCATTAAGCATCGGATGCTGGATTTTGGCTCAGGTCATGCTCTCACTGTTCCTGAATTTGAGCCCCACGTCAGGCTCCATTCATTAATAGTGTGGAGCCTGCTTGGGATTCTCTTTCTCTTCCTCTCTCTCTGCCTCTCCCTCACTAGCTCTCTCAAAATAAATAAATAAACTTTAAAGAAGAAAAAGGGTCACTTGGGTGGCTTAGTCGGTTAAGCGTCCGACGTCGGCTCAGGTCATGATCTCGGGGTTTATGGGTTTGAGTCCCACGTTGGGCCCTGTGCTGACAGCTCAGAGCCTGGAGCCTGCCTAATATTCTGTGTCCCTCTCTCTCTTTCTGCCCTTCCCCTGCTCATGCTCTCTCTCTCTCTCTCTCTCTCTCTCAAAAATAAATAAATATTAAAAAAAATTAAATCTGTTTTTAAACCAAGATATATAAGATTGTTTAATTTTTTTCCTTCTAAAAGCTTTATAGATTTGGCTGTAACACCTAACTCTAGGATCTTACATTTAGAATTAGTTTTTGTACATAGTGTGTGGTGAGGTCAGGTTTTTGTTGAAATTGTTACATACATAAATTTGCATTTGGATATTCAGTTGTTACAGTGTAATTTGTTGAAAAGGTCATTCTTTCCCAAAATGTATTATTTAGATTGGTGTCTTTTTAAAAACCAGCTGTCTATATATCAGTCTTTCCAGAATCTGGTATGTTTCAATAATATTTTTACCTATCCTATTGCAATACCATACTTTCTTGATCACTATAGCTTTAAAGTAATTCTCATTTATTTATTTATATTTATTTATTGAGAAGGAGAGAGAATGGGAGAGCATGAGTGGGGGAGGGACAGAGATAGAAGAGTAGAGAAAGAATCCCAAACAGGCTCTGCACTGTCAGCACAGAGCCCAGTGCTGGGCTCGAACTCACAAACCTCAAGACCATGACCTGAACTGAAATCAAGAGTCGGACACTTAACTCCCTGAGCCACCTAGGCACCTGTAAAGTAATTCTTAAAATCAACATTTTAGTTGATTCCACCCTTAGCTATTGTGAATAATGCTATTATGAACATGGATGTAAAAAGATCTATTTAAGTCAAGTGCTTTCAATTCTTTGGGGTATATATGTAAAAGTAGAACTGGTGAGGTACATTGTATTTAAATTTTAATTAATAGGTTCATAGTGTTGAATCATTTCACATTTTTACCAACAGTGCCCAAAGGTTCCAGTGTCTCTACATCCTCTACATCCAACACTTATTTTTTTGTTGGTGTTGTTTTTCTTATAGTAGTCATCCTGATGGGGTGTGAAGTGATATCTCATGATAGCTTTAATGTACTTCCCTAATGATTAGAGATGAGCGTCCTCTCATGCATTTATTGGTTATGTGAATATCTTCTTTAGAGAAATGTCTATTCAAGTCCTTTGTGCATTTTCAAATAGAGTTGTTTGTTTTTGTTGTTGTGCTTTGGGAATTCTTTATATATTTTGGATGTTAACTTCTTATCACATAAATGATTTTCAAATATTTGCTTCCATTGTTTAGGTTGTCTTTTTACTTTGTTGATTGTTTGGATACACCTAAGTTTTAAATTTTGAGTCAAAATTTTAATTTTAATAGATTAAAATTTAATCTGTTTTTCCTTTGCTGCCTGTACCTTTGGTGTCATAGTCAGGAAATCATTGCCAAATATGATGTCATGAAAATTTCCCATGTTTTCTTATAAGAAGGTTATAGTTTTAGCTCTAACATATTATTATTTGATCAATTTTGAGTTAATTTTATATGTGATATATAACATTAAGGAACTCATTCTTTTGCATGTGAATATCGTTTCCTTGATAGTATTTGTTGAAAACACTGTCCTTGAATGATCTTAGAATCAAGATCTTATTGAAACTCATTTAACTACATACGTGTTTATTTCTGGGCTCATATTTTAATCTATTGGTCTATATGTCTGTCTATGCCTGTACTACACTGTGGTTTATATAGTAGCCTTATCGTAAATTTTGAAATCAGGAAGTGTGAAACCTTTATCTTTGTTCTTTTGTAAGATTGCTTTGGCTATCTGAGGTAGCTTAAGATTCCATTTGAATTTTAGAATACCTTTTTCTCCTTCTGCAAAAGAATACCATTGGGAGTTTGATAGGCATTGAATTGAATCTGTATGTTGCTTTGGATAGTATTTACATCTTGAAACTATTATGTCTTCCAAACCATGATCATGAGCTATTCTTCCGTTTCTTCATGGCTTCTTCAAATTTTTTCAACATTTTATAGATTTAACTGTAAAAACTCATTTACAGCCATAATTACATTTATTCTTCACTATTTTTTGATGATATTGTATGTAAATGGAATTGTCCTGATTTACTTAGATTGTTCAGGGTGTTGATGCAAAGTAATGCAACTGATTTTTGCATGTTGATTTTGTATCCTGCAACTTTGTTGAAGTTGTTTATTTTACCAAGTTTTGTTTCACTTTGCTGTGTTTTGTTTCCAGTGTGGAATCTTTAGGCTTTCCTATATATATAAGATAATGTCATCTGCAAACAGAGTTAATTTTATTTCTTCCTTTCCAATTTGAATACCTCTTTTTTCTTTTTCTTGCCTAATTTCTCTGGCTAGGATTCCAATATTATGTTGAATAGAAGTAGTGAAGGTGGACATCCCTGTTTTGTTCCCAGTCTTAGAGGAAAAGATTTCAGTTCTTCACCATTAAGTATGGTGTCAGCTGTGTGGACACTTGATTTTTAACCTTAACAAATCATTTTCTTTTTCTTGGTTTTTAAATGATTTGGAATTATTTATTTTTGACTTGTATATCCCTTTCAAATTATTTTTATTATTCTTTAATATTTATTTCTTTCAGGAGTATAAAATATATGTCAATATGTACTATTATACAGGAAAATAAATTTTGAGATTTTTAAATTATGTTAAAAAACATATAACTATACCCTGCTCTGTAACTGACAATATTATTCACTAAAGCCTGGTAAATGTCTAAAATCCAGTGGCGTGTAGTGGATGAATTTGTTCTTGAAGATATATTTTGAAACTGTCATCATAGTGTTAAATCCCTAAACATATTTTCATCAAATCATAACCTTCAGTTTAGTTATATTTCCATTCTCTTTGTTTTGCTTACTGAAAAATAATAATAATAAAAATAATGTATTGACTTGAGGATGTCTTTAACATCACAGCAAGTGATTAAAAGCGCAGAGTTATCGGCCATCATGTCTTCAAAGTCTGTATGTCCACATAAATTACATTCTTTTTCTGTCTTTTAGTAAATGGTTACTTTTATCCCTTCATTTTCCTTATTTGGACTATGGATTGATATATTTTAGTTTAATGTAAGTATTAGAATGTGTCATGTTCTAAATTTTGAAATGAGACATTAAAAATATACTACATAGAAACTCAGTTCTTAAAGATTTGAACTACACTTACAAGTTTTAAATCTAATGCTATTTTAATTTGGCTCAGAAGAAAAGCAAACCTGTAAGCTGCCAAAGATTTACATATTTAATTTAATTGCTTTATATTACAGTGATAAAACCAGTTTCTGAAGGCATAATGGGGAGGCCCAAGGAAAAGGTTAAAATTCAATGGAAAATTAAGCCATGAATTGGTAGCCATGATTGATATAAACCCAGAGACTTAAGCTTATGTATTCGGGACTCTCAAGACAGAAAAGCATAGTGATGGAGCATCCAATTAGGTAGTTTTGGAGTTCAGTCATTGTTGTATCCTTAAGTTTTAAATGCGAGTAATGATGAACTCTTGGGTGTCTTCTTTTAGTCTGACTTAAACTTGTACCTTTATTGCCATATTTTAAAATGTTGATTTTGGAGCAGTCTCCAAAAATATTCAGGGATAGTGATCTCATCTGATAGCCCTTATTTGATATTCCCTAGGGGAGATTTAGATAAATGCAAACCTGTATCATATCTTAAAAATGAACATTTGGGGGTGCCTGGGTGGCTCAGTCGGCTTCAGCTCAGGTCACGATCTCGCGGCCAGTGAGTTCGAGCCCAGCGTCGGGCTCTGTGCTGACAGCTCAGAGCCTGGAGCCTGTTTCGGATTCTGTGTCTCCCTCTCTCTCTGACCCACCCCGTTCATGCTCTATCTCTCTCTGTCTCAAAAATAAATAAACGTTAAAAAAAATTTAAAAAAAATGAACATTTGCTAGTATACAGAAATAATTGTAAAATTAGTGTTTCTAGTTTTCTGGACTTTATTGAGGATTAGATAAAAAAATTAAAAATAGATAAAATATAGGCTTCTACTATAGTAAAAGAATAGATAGTAAGAACTATAGTTTAATGATAAACCCTCTTAAGTATTGGAATGAACAAGTTTTCCTGAAATAACGTGTGTTTAGTTAGAGCAGAAGTTCTGGGGAATAGCTTCTGTAATCATTTTCTATTCCTGAGGGCATATATTTTGCTTTTAGCTTTTCTTTTTTTTAACGAACAAGGAACACTTTACATACCATGTTTCTGAAGGCAATGTAGAATTAGAAATTTACTATATGGCATATTTTAGAATTCCTTGATTAATTTTAATGACATTGTATCTACATGTTAGTGGTCTAGGAGAATACCAAAAGCCATTACAGTCAAGAAGGTGGTGTTAGATCCTGTGTATGAGTTAAAATTGTTTTAATTAAAAAACGTTTATTTAGAATAGAAAACAAACCTCAATTACAACTTGATGTGTTTGTGTAAACCTTTATTTTTTTAACCAAAATGAGTAGTATGTTTGTGAAAAGTTAAAATTGAGATTAACAGAAAACCAATATATTTTTCTCATGCAATTGATGCCAACAAGTAAAATTAGGATTACTTTAAAATTGAAAGTTTACTTTAAAATTGAAATTCAGGGGTCACCTGGGTGGCTCAGTCATTTGAGTACACATTGAGCGTCAGACTCCTGACTTCATCTTAGGTCATGATCCCAGGGTCATGGGATTGAGACACATGACAGACTCACTCCACGCTGACCATGGAGGCTGCTTAAGATTCTCTCTCTCTTTGCCTCTCTCCCTTTCTCCCTCTCTCTCTGTCTCAAATAAAATAAAAATAAATTAAAATAAAGTTGAAATTGAAATTCAGTTAATTAAGAGTCTATTTTCCCTTAGAAATAAGCAAAGCAGTATTTCCTGGTACTTCTCAATGTGTAAATTTATTACATTTTCCTGGTACTTACCTTGTGAATATACATTTTTTACATTTTCCTATCTTTCTTCCTTTCTCCCAGCTTTTCTTCTTTCCTCCCTTCCTCGCGTCCTTTCTTCCACCCTTCTTCCCTCTCTTCCACTCTTCCTCCTTTTCTTTCTTTCTTCTTCCTTCCTTCCTTCCTTCCATTTTCTATTTTTTACATTAGAAAAAGATAACAGTTACATATTGAATTAGGTTATGGCAAACTATATTATCATATAAGTCAGACATTTCTCTATAATGCTTCCAATTTTATACTCAAACTTCAAAGTATAAAATAAAATATTTCTATATAGTAATACTGTATATTATATTAATGTGATAAATATCAAATATGTAATTAATTTGATAGAACTAAGACAAGAAGGAATGTCAGCTAATGCAGTCATATCATCACAGTACTGGCTACCACTATAAGGATGCTGGGAGGAGATACAGTCTTTAGTCTTTACATCTTTAGTAAGATGGTACATTTACAATCTGTGGGCACACATCAAGGATAGCCATGCCATAGAGTAGTCCATGGAAGCAAGATAGGAAAGAGAATTCATCTTCTGGGCTCCTTTTGCCTCCCAGATCCCATTGATTAATGTTTGCTTCACGGGGAATTAATTCCCCTGAAGTAATATTACAAGTGGAATCACTTGACCCATTTTAGAGAGTTCTAAGAAAAGGAAGATTTCATGCCCTGTTGTTATTGTTTCATATGATTCCAGAAGAAATGATAGAAGCCAGAGATTCTGGTTCTATGACTGTTCGGTCTGGCTGTGCGATAGGCATAGTGACTGTTTAGTTTCAGACAATGAAACCTAAGGCATGGATGAGTAAATCCGAGGAGGCACACGGGTTGTGGTTCCATACACTGTAAGTGCAGGAGTCATTTTAGCCTCATGTCTTTTGCACCTGGAAGATTTTGTGCAAGCTTCCTACACTTGTGTCCTGGCTTGTTACCTCCCAAGATCCATTACTAAAGCTTTGTGTTCTCCCCTAAAAGTAAAAACCCCAACTACTCTACTTCCTCTAAAGCTTTGGATCCCATTCCTTCTTTGGAAGTGAACTTTTGAGCAACCCATGCTCCCGCCGTTAGAGCTTCTCACTTCTTACCACTTCCCTCAGCATTCCCTCTTTCACACTTTTAGACTGATGCCCAATCTTCAGTTCCTTATAGTTTTGTCAGTTTTCCCGTTCCTGGCCTTCTCCTCAGATTGAGTTGATCTCTCCACTCATTTTTAACTCTGCCAGAACCTCATTGGCTTTCGCAAATCATTCCTTAAACAAGCCCCTGCCCGTGTCTCACAAGGCAACCAGTCTTCTCTACTAGGACCACACGGTTCTTCCCACAGCCCTGCTCCTGATTCTTGTGTCAAGCTTTGTAATACCAGCCCTACAGGCATGTAGGGCTCCCCCTTTCCACTAATCTGTTGGTTTTAGTCCATCTTTTCAATTCCCTACCGCATTGCTTTTTACTTCTGTCTAGTTCTCCTTCGTCTACATTTGTTTATGGAGTGATTGAGGAAAATCTCTTTTCAAAATTTTCCAAATCTTACTACCTGGACTCTTAATCTCTAAAATAAATGAAAAGACAGCCTTTTGACTCTCATGTCGTATATGTTGCATCTCTCTGATGAATATAAAATAGAGGAAGCTAGAGAAGGGAGGACTTGGCTGTTCTCTCTTTACTTCATGATTGTGCTCTCTTCTCTCTTACATTACATGAGCTGCAGGTATAGTTCTGGAGTCCAGGAGTCAGATGGGAGGATTTTCCACAGAGTTAGTTCATTGAGAGTTATGGATAAGACATCTATCCATGGATTGACAGTGCTTTCCAGGAAAGGCTATCGTGACTCTGTATCTAACAACTGTAGACACAGGAGAAGTCTTATTTAAGAAGCTCAGTACCATGGTAAACATCTCTGTACGTTTAATACATAACAAATAAATAATTTAGGGGAGCATTGGTAAAGTGGAAATACAGAGCTTTGAATGAGACAAAACAAGGTTCAGATGGAAATTGTGTGAAAGGTTCACATAGAACGAGCAGTGGGGCATAAATTGATTTGGTTATTTAATTTCACTGAAATTTGGTTTCCTCATATTCCAAAAAGGATAAATATAACACTTGGGGGATAGTGAGGATATTAGAAGAGATGGCATAATATTAAGCACCTAAAAAACAGTAGGCATTCATTACATATTAGCTCCTTTCTTCCCATCCTTCTTTCTACCTAAACACACACTGCAAAAAAATGTGTGTAATATGTAGGTATCATGCAGAAAATACTTACTTTGTCAGTGCAAGACAAGTTTTGAGAGTATTTAATTGTGAGGTTTAGTAGAAAAGCTTAAAGGCAAACTTCTTTGCTTGTGTGTGTGTGTGTGTGGGTGTGTGTGTGTGTATAAACAAATCACCTCTGAGGAGAATATATTGTGAGAAAGGGGCATTATGGAAGCTTCTGAAAAAGAGTGGATGGATGCCTCAGAAGACTGTCTGAAAGCAGACATCTTCAGGCTCTCCTGGAAGCAGAGCCCTATATTACGATTCATAATGGCTATTTGGACAAATACAGGAACTTCGGCTAAACATTTGAGTGGTACACTTAGGGAGTTTGTACCAGGACTGCTGCCCACACCCACAGTACCTAATTTTGCATTAGAATAGGAACTCTTTCCTCCATGATGCAGTCAAGCACAATGGCTAATGACTTGGTGAGTGAAAGTAGGTCTCTGTCCTCTGGGACCCAACCCTTCTACCAAATACAGAGTTGCCTAGCGCCCCCACCTCCCCCCTCCCCCGGAAACATCCCCAGGCTCATATTTTCCAGAGAATTAGAAGTGCCACTTTCAGCAGCCATGTGGACTTCAACAATGATTCCACAAGACTGACCATTATAGATTGGAGACTCTGAACCTTTTTCCTAATTATTGATAATTGCATAACTACCTCTTCTCCCAGATCCTTGAGGACATTCCCAAGTACTAAAACAAAATGTTGTATCAACACAGTGGAGCAGTTGCCCGGATTCAGATTTATTTTCATTTAAAGAAAATGATGTATTACAAAATTTTTTGCACATCTGAGTTTCTAGGGTTTGATTCATAAGGTTTCTAAGTGAGTTTTAACATTTTGTATACTTAATTTGCCTCTTATATTCTATCACATGTATATATTGAAAGAGTTTTGAAAGAATTGATAGAAGTATATGTTACATGATTACTTTTCATATTGTTGAACCCATGAATTCTTACACAAAGAAGGAAAAAACATTTTATGAAAGAGAATATCCTATATAGAAATGAATTCATTAATACAGAGTTCATAATGTAAACTTTTATGAAATGTTCAGATGACTTGACAGTTGTCCTTGGTTTCAAAATCCAGTATTTAGGGGCGCCTGGGTGGCGCAGTCGGTTAAGCATCCGACTTCAGCCAGGTCACGATCTCGCGGTCCGTGAGTTCGAGCCCCGCGTCAGACTCTGGGCTGATGGCTCAGAGCCTGGAGCCTGTTTCCGATTCTGTGTCTCCCTCTCTCTCTGCCCCTCCCCCGTTCATGCTCTGTCTCTCTCTGTCCCAAAAATAAATAAACGGTGAAAAAAAAATCCAGTTTTTAATTTACAATTCCATAATGGCTTCACAAAATTAAAATATTTAATTTGGTTCACTTGAGTGATAATTAGCCATATAAAACAAAGTCTGTAAATAGTATTAAATATAATAACCTCAATCTCTGAACTATCAAATTATAAAGCCCCCTTTTGTACACAGATTTTCCATTACCCACCACCAGATTTTTTTCTCAAATCTCTAAAAATAAGTAGAACGTGAAATATAAGACAAAAATATTCAAAACTTTCAGTTATCTGCATATAATCTTACGTTCTTAGGAAAGAAAGACTTAAGACTCTCTTAATAAAAGGAATGTAATTATCCTCCTTAGCAAAACGATTTGCTACTTATTCTATTTAAATATAGCTTATTCAAAATGGGAACTAGAAACATATTATAAAATAGATTTGTAATATGGTAAATCTGTGTGTGATTCCTGGGTTAGTTGCTTGCCACTGTTTGATCCCAGGCAATTTACTTAACATGTCTAATTATCAGTTATAGGAGGACATTTTCTACATCATATACTGGTATATGTACAAAACAATATGTTGGTCATAATACACCTAACATAGGAGGCAAAATGGCACTTAGAATTCATTATTTTCTTGGTATTATACCAAAAAATATCGATTTATAGCCAACTAATTGAT
This sequence comes from Leopardus geoffroyi, assembly GCF_018350155.1. Taxonomy (NCBI): domain Eukaryota; kingdom Metazoa; phylum Chordata; class Mammalia; order Carnivora; family Felidae; genus Leopardus; species Leopardus geoffroyi. The sequence continues at coordinate 166,132,323 of NC_059326.1, read as the reverse complement.
AAAAGATAAAAAATTTAGTCTTTTTATTTTTATTTATTTATTTTAATCTTAATTTATTTTTAGAGAAAGACAGAGTGTGAGCAGGGGAGGAGCCGAGGGAGAGGGGGACACAGAATCTGAAGCTGGGTCCAGGCTCTGAGCTGTCAGCACAGAGCCTGACGCGGTGCTTGAACTCACAGACCGCGAGATCACGACCTGAGCCGAAGTCAGACAGACACTTAACCAACTGAGCCACCCAGGCGCCCCTAAAATTCAGTCTTTTAAGAAAAATGTTATTTATTTATTTATTTATTTTTTTTTTTTTTAAATTTTTTTTTTCAACGTTTTTATTTATTTTTGGGACAGAGAGAGAGACAGAGCATGAACGGGGGAGGGGCAGAGAGAGAGGGAGACACAGAATCGGAAACAGGCTCCAGGCTCTGAGCCATCAGCCCAGAGCCTGACGCGGGGCTCGAACTCACGGACCGCGAGATTGTGACCCGGCTGAAGTCGGACGCTTAACCGACTGCGCCACCCAGGCGCCCCAGAAAAATGTTATTTATTTTTGAGAGAGAGAGAGAGAGATAGAGAGAGAGAGAGAGAACGAGCACACACATAAGTGGGGGAGGGGCAGAGAAAGAGAGGGACTGAGGATCCGAAGCAGGCTCTGCACTGACAACAGCGAGCCAATGTGGGGCCCAAACTCATGAACCATGCATGAGGTCATGTCCTGAGTCAAGGTCAGATGCTCAACCAAATGAGCCACCCAGGCACCCCCAAAATTAGTCTTACCTATTTATGAAGTTGAAATTAGATGTCAAACACAATTTGTAAATCCATTTCAATTTCATGTTGCTTCTGCAAATGGCAGGAGTTTTTATTCCTTTTTATTCTGACACCACCAATCCACCAGCTTTAGAAATCTTAGGGGTTATGCACATTGCAGTTGTTAGTGTTCTTCATGGTAACCACAAGGAAAGACCCTGATGAGAATGGAACACATCCAAAGATAAGCAGCCTAACCATAGCAGAGAAAGAAATAGTGCTGATGCCTTAGCTTTACCACCTACAATAAATGTATTTGAAAGCAGAAAAAAAAAAATGTATCAATACAGTTGTACGAATCAACCAACTTTCTTTTTTTGCCTAGAAAAATTATAAATTCAGATTCTCTAATCAGTTATGCTAAGATTATAAGATGTACTAAGTAAAGACATTTATTTTCTTGTACATTTATTTTCTTTACACTCACCCAATTTTCTTCATTGATTTGAAATTTTTTACATGTCATTAGAAAAATGATAATATCATCTAAAGTATGGCAGTTAATATTTTGTAGGAGGGGAGGTGTTACATGGTATTGACTCAAGATCTACAACATAATTTTATATTTGTAATTCCTTCACTGACAATATACTGGGCTATGGAGAAAAATATTACAGATGAAACTTTAAAAGAATTTTGAATATTTTATTTATTAGTTTTTATTTTTTTTAATTCAAGTATAGTTGTTGGCACACAATGTTACATTAGTTTCGGGTGTGCAACATAGTGATTTGACAACTCTGTAAGTTACACTATGCTCACCACAATAATAGCTACCATCTGTCACCCTACAATGTTATTATAATATTATCGACTATACTCCCATGCTGTACCTTTTATGGGTAAAGGAGAGTTGGATATACACACTTCCAGTGATGGAATGAAAAAATCAGGAGGATAAAAGGTACAGCATAGAGTTTTGAATATATTTAAATAATTTTATCAAAACTTATTTCAACAGCAATTACTGCATAGTAATTAATAATATTTATACATTTTTTGAATTTTTTCTTTTTTTAAAGTTTATTTATTTTTGCAGAGAGAGAGAGAGAGAGCGAGCATGAGTGGGGGAGGGGAAGAGAGAGAGGGAGACAAAGAATCTGAAATAGCTCCAGGCTCTGAGCTGTCAGCACAGAGCCCGACGCGGGGCTTGAACTCACAAACTGTGAGATCATGACCTGAGCCCAAGTCGGATGCTCAACCAACTGAGCCACCCAGGGGCCCCAAGTATTTATACATTTTTATGTTTTTTGTCTCTTCAAAAGAGCTTAATATTTGTCTTTACCCTTAGCAACTGGTCTATTCTTAATGTATTCCTAAAATATAATTTAATTGAAATTATTAAAAATAATGTAGAGCATTTGTCAGTGTTTGAATTTTTTAATTTTTTTCTGTATTACCTTGAATGAATAAAAAATGAAACAAAATATGGCATATATGTACAGCAACTTTGTCATTAAGCTAAATAAGACAAAACTAGCTTTTCCCTGTTTAGGTTACTATTGAAACTACAGCAGACCAAATATTTCACAGTGATGTTTTTCACTTAGCTCATTTACACAGGCATATTAGGCCTAATTAGTATTTTTTGGTCATAAGTTATTCTTAATAACCTGAGGACTATTGCATTAGTGTTACAATTTATAGGTCTATAAGAAAAGCAAGTTCGAGAAGGGACAATCTCCTAATTTGCATGTGCTAATTAGATAGATATTAATTCTAATTTTAAAATCAGTAATTTAATATTTTTGGTAAACTAGGACAAGATAGTAATTCTAATTAGTTATACCAAATTGTTACTAAATGGAACAGATTTAATAGTCCCTTTGAATCCGTTAAGAAAAGTTTGGTTGCAATAAATATCTCTGTGTATTGTTTTGACCTCTGCTTCAACTACACAATCCCAATTTGTTTTAAATGTTTTCCCAGGTATAGGACTCTATGATTAATATCTCTTGCTGTGTTATCTCTGCTGCTAATGAAAAACATTGGGTGTTCCTTCACTTCACAGAATGCAAACGCAGATGAAAAAATTTCACAGGTGAACTCCTTATGAACACTTCTAATTGCTTAGGAACAGTGTTTGAAAATCTCGAGTAATTTGCCATTATTATAATGAATAGCATAAACTGTAATTTTTCATAGTAATTAACTTGTGTCAGCACCATTATTTTTCATTAATTATAAATGAGAAAGAATGAAAGAACACCCGCAGGAACAGATGTGCGAAATTGTCTCTTAGGTTCTGTTTTAGATTTTGTTTTATGTTTTTCCTTTTTTTTCCCCTACTCAATATACTGTTTTGGGTATACTATGGAGCATGAGGAAAATGCACATGGTGATACCTGCTTGGGGCAGAAAGGGACAAAAGGCATTTAATTAGATTGTTGCCTATGAAGTCCATCCAGTGTTTTAATAAAAGTTGTTACTGATGTGTCAGATAAAACTCCTGAAACAAACAAACAAAACTACTACTTTATTTTTAGTAAATACAGCTAAGATAATTTGAGAAAATGTATTTTGACTATCTCTTTCTTTAGTGACTAATATAAAAGCCACTCTCCAGTTTTGCCAGATTTTAAGCCTCTGGTGTATTAATTGAAGTCAAATTTAAAAAAGTAAAGGAGGAAAGGAAAGGAAGGAAGGAAGGAAGGGAGGGAGGGAGGGAGGAGAAAGTAAAGGAGGAGGAAGAGAGGGTGCACTTTATGGTGATATTTGTGTGGTTGGTTGTATTTTTGTGTGTGTGTGTGTGTGTGTGTGTGTGTGCGCGCGTGTGCACATGTGATTTTACATACAGGTTTCATGTGGTTTCTAGAGGCCAGAATTCAAGTATATGTTGGGAATTTTTGTATCAAATCTGTTTTTAACCTCTTATGTAATAATTAATTTAAAATTATTGTATTCTAAATTTGCTGTAACCTCATAGTACATTAGGGTGGTAACCTGACTAGCAGAAATCTAGAGATATCATGCTTCCTCTTGGCTTTTTATAAGTTTTGATCAGAATCATTCTTTTCTCACTATCATTCTTACCACATGATGTCAAAAAAAGGCTGAATTGTCAGTTTTGCAAAGGTGAGTTCTTCTGGAAATCGCTTTTTATTTTATCATAATCTTTCTCAGCATTGATACACTTATTTTTCCCTAGCTTATTGAATTCCTCTAGATCCTTACTATAACTCAGATACTTTCCTACCCACCAAACCCAATTAAAATTTTCCTGCCTTATATCATAGTTTTGATTTACATCTATATATTTATGCTTTTAAAAAGTCTGTTTATATATACCTATTATTTGGGCCTATTTAAGAGATTTTACCTCTGTTGGAAAGAATTACTTATGGTCAGTGTCACTGTACCACAAGTAACAATCGAACACCAAGGTGTCATTTGTACCTTGTTCTTTGAAACAACTTAATTTGCTATAGAATGGTATTGTTACCAATTTGCTTTAAGCTTGTGACAGAAAACAGACTAGGGTATTTTTTAAATTGTGACATTTCTATAAATATATTGGTCTTTGCTACTCAGCATGCCAATATGAAGTGGTGAATATATGCTACTTTTTTGATAAGTAAATAAAAATGTATCTTCCTTCTGACAGCATGGTAATGGGAGTTAGAAGCATATAAACACATACACAGACACACGTATATACATATGGGTTTTTTTTAGCTATAATTTCCATAGCCACATTTCTTTTTTGGTAAATTCTGATCAAATGTTTATCTTAACTGAGAGAAAATCCCTGTAAAGGTTATTTTACTATAAATATGTTTACTTCCATTTGAGCATATCCCTCTGTTGTCCTTCTTATCTCATGCTACTCAGTGTCTTTACTAGCCTCCTTGCTGTGCCCTGGCCCAGGATATTTGCTCTTGTCATTCTCTTTACCCGGATTGTTCCTTCCACGAATATCTGCAGCACTTACTATCTCATATTCTTCAAATCTTTGCTGAGATGACACATCTTGGGTGATCTCCTATTTAACCTTGTAAACATTTTATTATTGCAACTTTCCCCCCTCTACTATGTATTTTTTTTTCCTCCATAACATTTAATGCTTTTCAGTGCAATACAATATATAATATGTTGTCCGTGTCTCTTAACTAAAAGGTCTCTTTCTTGAATATAAAGGGCTTTTGTGTTGCTTATTTTGTTTCCTAAAATATTCTTTTTTTTTTTTTTTTTTTTTTCAACGTTTATTTATTTTTGGGACAGAGAGAGACAGAGCATGAACGGGGAGGGGCAGAGAGAGAGGGAGACACAGAATCGGAAACAGGCTCCAGGCTCTGAGCCATCAGCCCAGAGCCCGACGCGGGGCTCGAACTCCCGGACCGCGAGATCGTGACCTGGCTGAAGTCGGACACTTAACCGACTGCGCCACCCAGGCGCCCCTATTTCCTAAAATATTCTAAACACCTAGAGTACACCTAGCATTTAGTAGGCTTTCAATAAATATATATTGAATAAATTTATCCAAAAACATCTTATTGAGTCACTCATTGTGCCTCTTGATGCCATTGATTACACCTTTGCCTTCAACCTCACATTATCTTCCAGTTTTCAGAAGAAATAGAGAAATGCTAAATTTGTAATTTTTCATGATGTATTTTTTATGCAGCTAGCTTAAATGAAAAGACATATAACTGAAAAGTTTGTACATTGGGTGCCTTGAAAAATATTTTGTTAACTTGTATGTGAACATGCTTCGTATTATTTTGGAACACATTTCAAGATGATACTGTAACCGCTTTTTTACAACCCGGGATTTTGTTCTGACAGAGGCGAAGAATGGAACCAATAAACAAGGTTAAGGGCAGCACAGGCACCACATTTATTAGGGCAAAAATGAAACAAAAGAAAAAAAACTCCCACTACCCAGGAGGGGCTCCTTAAGGAGGAGGTCACTAAGGTGTCTGAGAAGGAGGCTTATATGGATTACAGTGGTGGGACCTTTTGAGGGGGCGTTACTGTGCCGCTGTTGAATCAGGATATGGTCCAGGGTGGTTTGTTCCAGGGAGTGGGTATTTTAGAAGGCCTAGTACTTTCTGCTGCATTGTTGTTAACAAGAGGTCATTTATGCCTGTCTACCGAAGGTCAGTCTGTCTCCTGTCTCAATACCAGCAATAATAAAGTGCAATTCAATTTTCAAATTACAAATTTAGTTTAAACATCTTTCTTTTATGAGAAATAATATGATAACTTCTTCAGATCCTCAGACATGTGAATCAGTTCGGAACCAGTGTGCAATCATCTCACAGAGCCTGAGGTGTTCACAGTCCTAAAGTCTAGAGTTATTTAAATAAGTGATCATAAGTGTAATTTAGTGATGGAATGAAGGTCAAGTTTCACTGTACATGCTTCCGGCTTCTTTATAGATCCTTCTTAAAGGAATCAGGAAAACTATTCATTGAAGAACTCAGACTGTGAAATTACTCAGGTCTAACTAAAGAAGGGGAAAGGCTGTTTTTGGCTTAGGGCTGTCATTCAGACATCTCGTTACCCATATCTGTAGTTTGTATGTTTTTATTGTTATCTGGTCTTTCTTTTGTTTTTTGGTTATACAAATCACTTAAGATGTCCATGCATTTCTTATTGGTTTTATTTCTGGTAATTTCGTAATTAACTACTAAGAGAGCTCCAGGAATCAGACCGTTCCCAATGATCCTGTTTCCCCATGCCTGCCCCTCACCTCCATTTCCTGTTATATACTTTGTCTTGTAATTAACCAGTACCTCCTGTGCTCAGCCTCAGTGGGCATTTCTTCCCCCTGCTGATGTAAGGAAACCACATTCAATTCTTGTCCTCTCCTGGCCTTCCAAGCCTCAAGCAAATTACCAATTTGGCATAGTTTATTTAGATTTTGCCACTTCCCTGACTATAGTGGATCTCAGGGAAAGAAAGAGAGGAAAGTGCTGTAGGAGTACCTGTCAGGAGACGAAGAGGAATGGATAGGTGGAAAACTCATAATGACCTAATTCAGCCCCCTTGTCTCCCAAAATCTTTGCATTCTATTCTTTTAGACCAAGAGATCTCTCCTATTGTATGGCACTTAACTAGGATTACTTACAGTCCTGTTCTTTTTTGTATTATCCAACCTTCAAATCTATTAGAACCTAAGGCAGCTGCCTGAATGTCTGCAGAGTGCTCCAGTGTCAATACAGTCAGTTTGGATCAAGCTTTTGGTTGATTATACATTCTTGGGCGCTTTCAAAAGTCTGTTTCTTCAAATATTCTCCAGGCTTTTGAAATGCTAGGTAGCCAACTTTGACCTTTTTTTTTTTTTTTTTTCTGGTATACTCTTTCTGTTCCCTAAACTTTCTGCATTTCCCCCAACCTTCCACCATCAGTAATGGCTGAACTTAAATTTTGCCTCCTACCTAAGAACAAAGAGTAAAGATTCAGGGTGGGGGGTGAACTTTCTTTTATGAAAAAAGAGTGGCTTCTGCAAGAAGAGAAATGCAACGGGTAGTGTTTCAAGTAAGTTTAGTTATTCTTATGCCATAGTCCTCCAAA